>NW_028225179.1:136793815-136812955 GCF_052327205.1 Somniosus microcephalus | reverse complement strand
AAAGAAAGCTTACGATTCTGGAATGGTCATAAGCATATTTACTTTTTGGTCAGACAAAAATTGTGCCGATGGTATCCAAAAAACTTTCAAAATTCCGCTCATTATCCGCTCATTAGCATCGAGTGACATGAAGGTTGACCAATCGTACGGTCGAGCGACCTGACGGTTGACCAATCGCTGTGTCATGGGGGTGGGTTCATTGCACGTGCAGGCGGGCCATCCTACAGTTGAGTAACGTGATGATTGATCAATCCTACAGTTCAGTGACCTGACGGTTGACCAATCGGTGCGTGTGTGGTCGGGCCTTATCATTCTGAACTGAGGTGAGTGTCAGCCATCTTGATTCGTTAGTTTTTTTTTCCCACTTTCTGTACGTGTGGAGGGGATTTTATCCAGCACAAATTTGCTACTTAGGAGGCCCAACTAGCTCATTATATTATTTGCGTGTAATAAATGAGTCCAGTATGTCCATTTTTTCTTGAGGTCTGATGCCTGCAGGCCTCAGGCCTTGAAGCCTGGGACTCTGTTTGCCAGCCATGCTCGACCTAGGCAATTGTCTTGTGGCAAGCTCCTCCCCCCACTCACCCCCCCCCCGCAGGTCTCCTCCCACCACCCCCGCGGTCTCCCCGTCACATGATGGTTGACCAATCCTATGGCGTGTGTGGGCGGGGCCTCATGCTTTAGACAGAATAAATAAAAATTACTTTAGCCTTCGCAAGCACCGGAGTGACTGGAGCAACAATTGCAGGGTGAGTGAAGACAGAGAGAATAAATAAATCACTTTATATCTTCTAACTTTATATCTTCTTTCCTTAAAAATATTTCTGCTTTTGTAGTTAGGAGGGCTTCTTTTAATAAAAAATACAAATTTAGATGTTATACTTTGTAGCTCCTTTTTTTAAAATAAATAAATTTTGCAGTATTTGTTTAAAATAAAGAAATTTTGGCTGCTTCCAGCTGACATGACAAAATGGCCTCCGCCTTCTTCACCCGCCCTGAAGGCTGGCCGACAGCTTTTTTTTTTCTTTACCCCCCCCCCCACCCCGGCTCCCCGTTGCTGGCCGACGGCTTTTTTTTCTTTACCCCCCCGCCCCGGCTCCCCTTTGCTCGCGCGTCTGGTGACTCAGGCCAGGAGCACGGGGTCTCCTGGGCGGTGGCTCGCAGCGCGATATCACGAGCGGCACCGGCGTCGGGCCGCAGCGGGGAGAGAGGGGGGAGGGGGAGGCCCGGAAAGACTGAGGGTGGGGAGGGAGGGAGGGAAGGAGTGAGTGGTGAGAGAGGGAGGGAGGGAAGGAGCGCGGGGAGGGAGGAGAGGGGGAGGGAGGGAGAAAGTGAAAGGGAGGGAGGGAGAGGGAGGGAGAGGGAGGGAGGGAGGGAGGGAGGAGGGAGAGAGAGGGGGAGGGAGGGGAGGGAGGAGAGGAGGGAGGGAGGGGAGGAAGGAGGGGGAGGAGAGGAGGGAAGGAGGAGAGAGGGGGGGGGAGGGAGGGAGAGAGAGAGTGGAGGAGGGAGGAGGGAGGAGAGAGCGAGTGAAGGAGGGAGGGAGGGAGGAGAGAGGTGGAGGGGGGAGGGAGGAGGGAGGGAGGGAGAGAGAGGGGGAGGGAGGAGAGGAGGCAGAGGAGGAGAGGTGGAGGGGGAAGGAGGAGAGAGGTGGAGGGGGAGGGAGGAGGGGAGGGACGAGAGAGGTGGAGGGGGGAGGAGGAGGGAGGGAGGGAGAGAGAGAGGGGGAGGGAGGAGAGGAGGGGGAGGGAGGAGAGAGGGGGAGGGAGGGGAGGAAGGAGGGGAGGAGAGGAGGGAGGGAGGAGAGAGGGGGAGGGAGGAGGGAGGGGGTAGGGAGGAGAGAGTGAGTGAAAGAGGTGGGAGTAGAGGAGGGAGGAGGAGAGAGGGGGAGGGAGGAGGGGGGAGGGAGGAGAGAGAGAGAGTGGAGGAGGGAGGGAGGGAGAGAGAGAGTGAAGGAGGGAGGGAGGGGGGAGGGAGGGGAGAGAGAGAGTGAAGGAAGGAGGGGGGAGGGAGGGAGGGAGGGAGAGAGAGAGTGAAGGGGGGAGGGAGGGAGAGAATGAAGGGGAGGGAGAGAGGGTGGAGGGAGGAGAGGCAGGGGGAGCCAGATCACCCCCCCACACACCCAGGGGGGGGGGTGGTTGGGCTCAGCTCAGACTCAGTGTGAAAGAGGAGGAGGAGGAGTCTGGGGATCCGCGGCATACCTCCTCAACATCAATGCCCGAACTCAGACGCTTAGCGAAGCGCAGAGAGGCAGAGAGACTCAACCTCAGATGGTGTCCACCGGGGCTGCGCAGAGTCTCCGTCTCCTCACACAACATACACCCCTCTCCCTCCCTCTGTCCTCCTCCCCTCCTCGTCTCTCCTCCCCTCCTCTCCCCCTTCCCTCCTCCTCCTCTCCCCCTCCCCTCCTCGCCCCCTCCTCCTCTCCCCCTCCCTCCTCTCCCCTCCCTCCTCTGCCCCTCCCTCCTCTCCCCCTCCCTCCTCTCCCCTTTCCTCCCTCCACCCCCATTTCCTCCCTCCACCCCCCTTTCCCCCCCCCCTTTCCCCCCCCACCCTCCTTTTCCCCCCCACCCTCCTTTCCCCCCACCCTCCCTTTTCCCCCCCCACCCTCCCTTTTCCCCCCCACCCTCCCTTCACCCCCCCCACCCTCCCTTCACCCCCCCCCACCCTCCCTTTCCCTCTCTCTCTCTGCCCTTCCCACACAGACAGACAGATACACTCATTTGTATATAGAAAAATTATTTTTTCTTTTTTTCGGAACAGAATGTCCCCAAGATAACGTACAAGACTTGGACAGAAACCTTCCGATGCATCCCGGAAAAAGGAACAGAGAGCTGCTGAAACTGAGGAGCAGAGACAGGCTTGCCTTCAGGCTGACCAGGCCAGACATGCTGCTGCTTGATCAGCTGAGACTTCGGAACATTCTGAGTGACGTCTTACTGCTGACAGAGCAAGATATGCCCACGCCAGATCAGCTGAGGCTTCTGAACATTCTGAGGGACGTCTTACAATTGACAGCGCAATACATGCCCACGGCCAGATCAGCTGAGAGTTCTGAACATTCTGAGGGACGTCTTACTGCTGACAGATCAAGACATGCCCAAGCCAGATCAGCTGAGACTTCTGAACAATCTGAGGGATGTCTTACAATTGACAGAGCAAGACATGCCCAAGCCATTGCCTCAGATACTCCTCAGCAGAGTCAGGCACATCAAGCTGCTAATCGGGTGAGCCATACCCAAGCCAGAGCGTCAGAGACTCCTGACCAGACTCAGTCACGTCGCCAAGCCGACAGTAGACGCAGGGTCATTGCCACATCTGACATTTGGAATCATTGGGTCGAAGCAGCCTTCTCCTATACACCCACCATCGATTATGAAGCAGACCAGACAGTCATCATTGGCAACATGACCGTCATTTGCCCTCACTGTGGCGCTCTGAAGTGGGAAGGAGAAATTGCTGGGATATGCTGCAATGGAGGAAAGGTTAAACTTCCAACACTAACAGCTCCGCCTGAACCCCTACACTCACTTCTGTTCGGCCGAAATCCAGCTTCAACACATTTCCTCACTCACATCAGAAAGTACAGCAACTGCTTTGCAATGACCTCTTTTGGTGCAAACAGAGTGCGTGAATCAGGATTTTGCCCAACTTTTAAAGTTCATGGACAGGTGTACCATACAGTTGGCTCACTACTTCCTCTCCCAAACGAAAGACCTCAGTTTCTGCAAATCTACTTGGGTGATGACGAAGAGCAAGCCAATCGCCGCAGGGAAGCTGCTGTTCTGCCCGCACAACAACACCAAATCAAGCAAACAACTTTGGTTGAGTTACAGTGGATGCTTAATGACCAAAACCCATATGTTAAGACATTCAAAACAGCCATCGAAAAAACAACAAATGAAGACCTCAAAGTTGTCATCAAAGCTGACAAGACTCCTGCAGGTGAATATGAGCGACGCTTCAATGCTCCGACCACCAATGAGGTAGCCATTGTCATTGTGGGCCAAGAATTTGAACAACAGGACATTGTCTTGCATATCAGAGGTGGTCCACTCAAAAGAATTTCTGAGTTTCACGGGTCATATGATCCTCTGCAATACCCGCTTTTGTTTTGCCATGGGGAAGATGGATACGATGTCTATAACAAGATCCCACATGTTGACCCCAAAACTGGTGTGCCACCTACAGCCCAAAGGCAAAAGATGGTTTCTGCCATGGAATTCTATTCATACAGGCTGATGGAACGACAAACTGCTTCAAACCACCTGCTTCAGTGTGGACGACTTCTACAGCAGTTCCTCACTGACATGTATGCGAAAATAGAAGGAGTGCGGCTTAATTGGTTCCGGAATAACCAAAATCATTTGAGAGTCACAGACTATATACACTTACGAGATGCTGTGGCCAATGATGGCAACACTGAGGACATTGGTCAACTGGTCATCCTACCATCCACCTTCGTTGGAGGTCCTAGGTACATGCATGAGCACACGCAAGATGCCATGACCTATGTCAGAAACTATGGCAGACCTGACCTCTTCATCACCATGACTTGCAATCCCCAATGGCAGGAGCTCCCACCCAAAGCTGGTACAGGTAGACTATCCTTTATCCGAAAACCTCGGGACCAGCCGTGTTTCGGTTTTAGGAAAATTTCGGATTTCGGAAGGTGCGCGAAAACACTTCGGTTTTCAGAGGTAATTCGGTTTTCGGGAGTGCGGATAAAGGATACACTATCCCTTATCCAAAAGGGTGGGATAAATAATGACTATAAATACTGTAGTTACAGGGATAAATACTGTAGTACAGTTTATTTGTAAGGAAAACATTCAGTAAAACTTCAAACATGTACAGGTACAAACTAAGCTAAATACCTGTACATAAACATGCAATAAAGGCACATTACATCTGGCTTGAGGATCTTGGAGAAGATGGTACATCAGTGTTGTCATCATTGTCATCAGGTTGGAGTTGGACATCTGAAGATGGGCCAGGAACAGGATTCTCAAGTGATGAAGCATGACTACGACAGATGGCCTTTTTAAAGACTTCTTCCAGTGTCATCTGTCTCATTAACATTGGTTTCTGTCTAAGCAGTCTCTCTTTAATTGAGTAAACTTGCATAATCTCTTGCTCACTGATAAATGCACGTTGTTCAAGGCCAGCAATTAACTGATCACACATTGTCACCATATCGTCTATGGGGATTTTTTCACCTGTGTTCACAATGTCATCATCATCATCACTACTGTCCTCATGCTTGTCTTTATTTAACACCATTTCAGCAATTTCCCCATCACTCAATGAATTCACAACAGGTGCATCATTGTCAATGTTCAGCACTTCTTCGATGTCAGCTTCCTCTAACGTATTTACACTTTCGGATGATAAACCTTTGGCGTAAGTGAGGAGGTTTGATATCATCATCTTCTCCTGACTGACAGGAAATCCTTCAAACTCGTCATCTGCAGGTCCATCTTCATGAAACATCGTTGAAGGCCAAAGTCTGTGCCAAGCATTTGTTAATGTTGGTTTGTCAACATCGTTCCAAGCATTAGCAACTGCATAAATGGCATCCTTAACATTGAATTCTTTCAGGAAGCTTTGGATTCCTTCGCCTCTGTTGATTGCATCAAGCATAGAGTTCAAAAAAACGTCTTTATACTTGCTCTTCATGGAGCGTAAAATTCCTTGGTCACAAGGCTGTATTAAAGATGTCACATTAGGGGGAAAGTTAATGCCGAAAACATAACTTTTCACAAGAAGTTCAGGAGGGGGATGTGCGGAGCAGTTGTCCAGGAACAATAAAATTTTGCAGTTTTCTTCCAGTCCAACTTGCCTGCAATGAGCTCGTGTCGCTGGTACGAAGTGGTTATTGAACCAGTGAGAAAATATTCCTCTGGTTACCCATGCTTTCCTGCTCGCATAATAATGCACAGGTAAATTGCATACACCTTTCAAACATCTCGGATGTTGGCTTTTTCCAATCACTACCAACTTTAACTTGTGTGTGCCTGCAGCATTGGCACACCCAAGAACAGTCAACCTGTCCTTAGCATCCTTAAAACCTGCTGGTGCACTCTCATCAGCCGTTGCTAATGTTTTTCTAGGAACGTAGCGCCAGAACAGAGCTGTTTCATCAGCATTGTAAATTTGTTCAGGGCCGAGGTTTTCATCCGATATTATTTTTGCAAACTCATCTATGTAATTTTCAGCTGCTTCATGATCAGCAGAAGCTTTTTCACCACAGATTTTCAGATATTTTATACCATGACGCTTCTTAAATTTATGCAGCCAACCTTCTGAATATTCACACTCAACTTCAATGTTCAGTTCTTCATGGTATATTCTAGCTTGCTTCATGACCATCAAACCAGTCAGTGGCACACGTTCACCTCTGCGTTGTCGAATCCACTCAATCAGCACACGGTCAAGATCTTCATTTTTTGCCCTATGCAATGTTTTCCTAATTTTCATTAGTTTATGGTCATCACTGTCAGTGTAAAATTTCAACAACTTGTCTTTCTGTTTCTTTAAGTCATATACGGTGGTACTTCCCACACCATATTCTTCAGTAAGATGTCGCACAGACACACCACGATCAAGCTTCTGCAATAACTCCACTTTCTGCGATATCGATAATGAGCGATGCTTCCTTCTCTGCTTCTCACTGTTAACCATTGGGGTATCTGCAGCTCTTTTTAGCATTTTCACAAATTGTTAAAAGCCAGCAAATATCTAAGAGAGCAGCAAATATCTAAGAGAGCTACAAATATCTAAGAGAGCAGCAAATATCTAAGAGAGCTGTAAATATCTAAGAGAGCTGCAAATATCTAAGAGAGCAGCAAATATCACACAGAGCAGCATAACACCTGCGTGGGTCAAGCATCGGCAGCGTCGGGTCATGCTTTGCGCCACTTTCGGCTTTCAGAGGTTTTCTGGTTTCGGATGTGCGGATAAAGGCTGGTACACTATCTCTTATCCGAAATGGGGTGGGGGTCGGCGGGGGTGGGGTACGGCGTGGGGGTCGGGTTCGGCCGGGGGGTGGGGGTCGGCGGGGGTCGTGGTCGTGCGCATTTCGGTTTTCAGAAGTCATGCTTTGCTCCACTTTCGGCTTTCAGAGGTTTTCTGGTTTCGGATGTGCGGATAAAGGCTGGTACACTTACGCTGAGTGATTTCAGTTTTCAGAAGTGCGGAAAAATGCTACACTAGCCCTTATCTGGCTAGGCCTGTAAGTAGTGCGCCACTCTGGTCATGTCGTGCACACGACTTACGCTGACCGAAAAAACCTTCGGTTTTTAGAGGGTTTCGGTTTTCGGAAGTCCGGATAAAGGGTAGTCTACCTGTACTGAAAGGCATGAGCTCATAGCACGGGTCTTCAACCTCAAAGTTAAAAAACTGCTCAAACTGCTGACTGTGGGCAAACTTTTTGGTGCACACAATTGCTACATGTACAGCATTGAGTGGCAGAAGAGAGGGCTTCCTCATATCCATCTGTTACTCTGGCTTCAGGCAAAGATTCACCCCAATCAAGTTGATTCCTTAATTTCTGCAGAGCTACCCGATAAGGACCAGGATCCAATCCTCTTTGATGTTGTTGTAAAACATATGATTCATGGTCCTTGTCGGCGACACAACCCTTTTGCTCCCTGCATGACAAACAATGCATGTACAAAAGGGTACCCAAAGCCACTCTGCGAAGAAACTCAGCATGGGGATGATGGCTATCCTTTGTACAGGAGAAGGGGCAAAGAGAGTGGAGGTTTCAGCACTGAGATAAGAATGCGAACTAAAAAATCTAGCCACTCGAGTCAACCTGGTCCGTCAACTCAGACAACACAGCAAAGACAGGCATTTGAAGTTGACAACCATTGGATTGTTCCTTACTGTCCACTCCTATCCAGGCTCTTCAAATGTCACATCAATGTGGAGTACTGCCACTCAGTTAAGTCTATCAAATATGTGTGCAAGTACCTCCATAAGGGCAGTGACCAAGCTGTCTTTGATCTTCAAGCGGCTGGACAGCAGAATCAAAATGATGAGATCACCACACATCTGATGGGCCATTACATCTGCAGCAATGAGGCAGCCTGGCGAACTTATGGATTTGACATCCACAACCGTTACCCCACTGTCACTAAATTGGATGTTCACTTGGAAAATGGAGAAAGGGTTTTATTCTGACCTGGAAATGCCAGCCAACGTGCCGAGCAACCTCCAAAGACAAAACTTACAGCATTCTTTCAGTTGTGCCAAACGAATGACTTTGCCAAGACACTTTTCTATCATCAGGTGCCCAAGTACTACACATGGCAGCCAAACAAGACATGGCGGGCTCGGCGCCCTGGAGCAGGTCAGAAGCAAGTTCCTGGTCATACAGGGGTGTACTCATCAGATGCACTTGGCAGGGTCTACACGGTCCATCCAAACAACACAGAGTGCTTTCACCTTCGTCTACTCCTCCATGAGGTTGCTGGCCCCACATCATTTAATGACCTCAAGACTGTCGATGGCCGTGTCTGTGAGTCTTTTCAAGAAGCTTGCCGCAGGAGAGGACTCATTAAGGGTGACAGTCATTGGGATGCAACGATGACAGAAGCTGCTGTGTCTTACTCCGCCAATAGGCTACGAAAACTCTTTGCCATTATAATTGCCCTCTGCACACCTTCCAACCCAATGCAATTGTGGGAAGATCACAAAGACAGCCTCACAGAAGGCATCTTACGCCAACTCGCCAGAGCAAACCCCACAATGGCACTCAACTTCACTGATGCGATGTACAATCAGGCATTGATCCTTTTGGAGGACCAGACTTTGGCATTGGCTGGCAAGTCTCTGACTTCCATCTCCCAATAGGAATGATTCTCCAGGTCTCAGCAGAGAGATCCTCAGAGAAACCACCTACAATGTTGAGGAACTGACCTCCTTTGTCACAGTCACTGAGCCTAAATTGCTTCCAGAGCAGATACAGACTTACAGGTTGGTTCTTGATGTGGTGCAAAACAACACTGCTGGCATTATCTTCCTCGATGCCCCTGGTGGAACAAGAAAGACATTCCTGATCAATCTTTTGCTGGCCACGGTTCGCTCTAAGGGATTCATTGCACTGGCTGTTGCCTCATCAGGAATCGCTGCAACTCTTCTGCAAGGAGGTCGCACTGCCCACTCAACCTTTGCTCTCCCTCTGGATCTGACAAGACAAGAACAACCAGTGTGTAACATTAGCAAAGGAACTGGTGCTGCTGAGATGCTTCAAAAGTCTCGATTGATTGTGTGGGATGAGTGTACAATGGCCCACAAGAGGGCACTTGAAGCACTCAACAGAACTCTTCAAGATCTGAGAGGCAACGATATGCTGATGGGTGGCATCACCCTGTTGCTGGCAGGTGATTTCCGCCAAATCCTGCCAGTTGTCCCCAGAGGAACAGCAGCGGATGAACTCAATGCATGTCTCAAGGCATCCCATCTGTGGCCACGTGCAAACAGTCCATTTGACGACAAACATGCATGTTCTTATGCATGGTGACGAGATGTCAGAATCCTTTGCGCGACTTTTACTACAATTGGGAGAAGGAAAGTTGCCCATTGACAGCAGTGGACAAATCACAATTCCGCCAGACTTTGGCAGCCAAGTAAAAACAGTTGATGACTTGATCTCAAACATGTATCCAAACCTGAATCACTTCAAAGATCACAACTGGCTGTGTGAACGGTCAATACTTGCACCCAGGAATGATACTGTCAAAGACATAAACATGCTCCTTCTTCAAAAACTCTCTGGCCAAGAGCACATAAAGCGTTGATACTGTTTGTGACAGTGCTGATGCGGTACATTACCCCACTGAGTTCCTCAACTCATTGCAGCCTTCAGGAACGCCTCCTCACAAACTGGTACTGAAGGAAGGCACCCCCATCATGCTCCTAAGAAACTTATCTCCACCAAAGTTGTGCAATGGAACCAGACTGGCAGTCAAAAAGCTCATGCAACATGTCATTGAGGCTACCATCATCTCAGGCTGTGCCAGAGGGGAGGATGTTCTCCTTCCTCGAATTCCTATGATACCAACTGACTTACACTTTCAATTCAGAAGGCAACAGTTCCCCCTGAGAATTTCTTTTGCTATGTCAATCAACAAGGCCCAGGGGCAGACTTTGAAAGTTGCTGGCATCAATTTACTCACGCCCTGTTTTTCACATGGCCAGTTGTACATGGCATGTTCCAGAGTTGGTGCATCCAGGAATCTGTTCATTTTAACACCGTCAGGAAAAACAGAAAATGTTGTCTATCCACAGGCTCTCAAATAACAGAGTGCTCCCACCTTCATCTACTCCTCCATGAGGTTGCTGGCTGAACCTCATTTAATTACCTCAAAACTCTCACTGGCCATCTCTGTGCCTCCTTTGTAAAAGCTTGCAGCAACAGAGGACTCCTTCAGGATCACATTCGTTGGCATCCAACGATGACAGAAGCTGCTCTGTCTTACTCCCCCAAAAGGCTACGACATCTCTTTGTGGCCATCCTTCGCTTTAAGGGATTCATTCCATTGGCTGTTGCCTCATCAGGAATCGCTGCAACTCTTCTCGAAGGAGGTCGCACTGCCCACTCAACCTTTCCCCTCTCTCTGGATCTGAATAGACAACAACACCCAGTGTGTAACATTACCACAGCAACTGCTGAGCTGCTTCCAAAGTCTAAAGTCATTGTGTGGGATGAGCGTACAAAGACCCACAAGAGGGCACTTGAAGAACTCAACAGCACTCTACAAGATCTGAGAGGCTGCATACCTACTACAAGATAACAGATTTAACAGTGTAATGTTGAATATATTTTTATTGATTATAAAATCACTCTGTACAATACCAAACCCATTGGGTTTGCAAACCTTTACCAGAACAAGTATTCACTCAGTCTTTGGTTGTAACTCCACCATATTGTAAAATGTTCTATTGTTCTACATTATTATTGGCATAAATGTTAACTGTTGATTTTTAACTGACCTCTAAATGACTGAGATAGTATCTTTCATTTCCCTATTCAACTCATACACTGAAACATTGTGAATAATGTTCTATCACTCCTGCGTTCCCCCCCCGCACCTCCCCTCCCCCTCCCCTCTCACCCCTCCCCTCCCCCCTGCCCCCCACTTCCTCTCTCTTCCCCCCAGTCGCTCTCTCTCTTCCCCCCAGTCGCTCCCTCTCTTCCCCCCAGTCGCTCTCTCTCTTCCCCCCAGTCGCTCTCTCTCTTCCCCCCAGTCGCTCTCTCTCTTCCCCCCAGTCGCTCTCTCTCTTCCCCCCAGTCGCTCTCTCTCTTCCCCCCAGTCGCTCTCTCTCTTCCCCCAGTCGCTCTCTCTCTTCCCCCAGTCGCTCTCTCTCTTCCCCCAGTCGCTCTCTCTCTTCCCCCAGTCGCTCTCTCTCTTCCCCCAGTCGCTCTCTCTCTTCCCCCCCAGTCGCTCTCTCTTCCCCCCAGTCGCGCTCTCTCTTCCCCCCCGGTCGCTCTCTCTCTTCCTCCCGGTCGCTCTCTCTCTTCCTCCCGGTCGCTCTCTCTCTTCCCCCCGGTCGCTCGCTCTCTTCACCCCGGTCACTCTCTCTCTTCCCCCCATCGCTCTCTCTCTCTTCCCCCCAGTCGCTCTCTCTCTCTCTTCCCCATCTCTCTCTCTCTCTCTGTTCCCAGTCGCTCTCTCTCTTCCCCCCAGTCGCTCTCTCTCTTCCCCCCAGTCGCTCTCTCTCTTCCCCCCAGTCGCTCTCTCTCTTCCCCCCAGTCGCTCTCTCTCTTCCCCCCAGTCGCTCTCTCTCTTCCCCCCAGTCGCTCTCTCTCTTCCCCCAGTCGCTCTCTCTCTTCCCCCCCAGTCGCTCTCTCTTCCCCCCGTCGCTCTCTTCCCCCGAGTCGCTCTCTCTTCCCCATCTCTCTCTCTCTTCCCCCCAGTCGCTCTCTCTCTTCCCCCCAGTCGCTCTCTCTCTTCCCCCCAGTCGCTGTCTCTCTTCCCCCGAGTCGCTGTCTCTCTTCCCCCGAGTCGCTGTCTCTCTTCCCCCGAGTCGCTGTCTCTCTTCCCCCGAGTCGCTCTCTCTCTTCCCCCCAGTCGCTCTCTCTCTTCCCCCCAGTCGCTCTCTCTCTTCCCCCCAGTCGCTCTCTCTCTTCCCCCCAGTCGCTCTCTCTCTTCCCCCCAGTCGCTTTCTCTCTTCCCCCCAGTCGCTCTCTCTCTTCCCCCCAGTCGCTCTCTCTCTTCCCCCCAGTCGCTCTCTCTCTTCCCCCCAGTCGCTCTCTCTCTTCCCCCCAGTCGCTCTCTCTCTTCCCCCCAGTCGCTCTCTCTCTTCCCCCAGTCGCTCTCTCTCTCCCCCCCGTCGCTCTCTCTCTTCCCCCCCAGTCGCGCTCTCTCTTCCCCCCCAGTCACTCTCTCTCCCCCCCCAGTCGCTCTCTCTCTTCCCGCCAGTCGCACTCTCTCTTCCCCCCCCAGTCGCTCGCTTCTCCCCCCAGTCTCTCACTCTCTTCCAACAACAACATGCCCTCAAAAAACCCTCGGCACCGCCGGGCACTCCAGCTAGTTATTATTATTATACATATAAATGAGTCTGTCTGTCTGTGTGTATGTCCACGGTAAACTCATAAATTATAGAGCGTACCTACACATTTGTTATATCAAAAGAAAGCTTCTGATTAGGGGAGTGTCATAGGCATATTTAATTTTTGGTCAGACATAAATTGTTCGGACAGTATTCAAAAAACTTTCAAAAAATGGACAAAAACCGTCTGTGTGTATGTCCGCGGTAAACTCATAAATTATAGAGCGTTCCTACACATATGTTATATCAAAAGAAAGCTTAATATTAGCGGAGTGTCATAGGCATATTTACTTTTTGGTCAGACCAAAATTGCTCGGACAGTATACAAAAACTTTCAAAAAACAGAGAAAATCCGCTCATTAGCGTTGATTGACGTGATGATTGGCCCACTCCTGCTCCAGGTCCTTTGTTCTGATGAGGTCAACGCCTGGGTGCCACGCATGCTCAGGAGTCAGAGCTCAGGCCGTCAATCCGGCCGCTGCTGTGTCTGCGCGCTGGGCTCCGGTCACCGGGGCAACCGCGCGGGGGCTCCTGGGTCAGGCGAACGGGCGGCCGTTGAGGCCGAGTCACCGACAGAAAGTGAGTTTGTTGCACCGAGTTAGCTGGCAGTTGGGCGAGGAGTGGGGGCGCAGTGAGCGAGAGAGAGAATAACATTAAATACAAACCCAACAGTCCAGCGGGAGCGACCCGACACGGAATGGAGCGGATTCAGCCACAGCCATCACTCGGGGTGGCACGTGACCCCGGGGCTCGATCTGACTGACGGGAGCCCTGACCAATAGGAAGAGTGGGGTGGGTCTGGAGGACCGAGAGGGCGGTGGTTCCTCCAACCAATGGTGGCGCGGCAAGGGGGCGGGGCCTCCTCTCCAGCTCAGGTGCGCTGGGGCCAATTGTGACGCGCTGTGTCCTGGGAGAAGGGCCGCAGGCAGCACAGAGCTGGGGCTGGAATCTGGGAGGGGCCACAGTCAGCACAGAGCTGGGGCTGGAATCTGGGAGAGGGGCTGCAGGCAGCATAGAGCTGAGGCTGGAATCTGGGAGAGGGGCTGCAGGCAGCTGGCCTGGCAAAGGGCCAGAGCCACAGCAGCTTCACAAAAAAAATATTAAAAATAATAATTTAAAAAAAGCTTATTTAAAGACAAATTTCCTGCAGTTTCAGAGACAGCCTTTGTCACTGCAATAATTTCTTAAATGTTTAAAAATTAAATCAAAAGCATCAAAAAGGAAGAGAGTAGCCTAAGCAAAGAAAGACTTGCATTTCTACAGCGCCATTCATGACCAGCGGACGTCTCAAAATGCTTTACAGTCAATGAAGTACTTTTTGAAGTGGAGTCACTGTTGTAATGTGGGAAATGTGGCAGCGCACAGCAAGCTGCCACAAACAGCAATGTGATAATGACCAGATAATCTGTTTTTGTTATGTTGGTTGTGGGATAAATATTGGCCAGGACTCCGGGATAACTTCCCTACGCTTCTTCGAAATAGTGCCATGGGATCTTTTACATCCACTTGCGAAGGCAGACGGGGCCTCGGTTTAATGTCTCATCAGAAAGACGGCACCTCTGACAGTGCAGCACTCCCTCAGCACTGCAAGCTTAGATTTATGTGCTCGAGTCCCTGGAGTGGGACTTGAGCCCACAACCCTTTAACCCAGAGGCGAGTGTGCTACACACTTTTTTTTATATGACTTTATTGAACATTAAGAACATTTACAACATCGTGATCATTACATTGTATGATACAAATCAATTCAACCGCCCTGCACAGCCATTCTGCCACCACATTTTAACATCAAAACCTGAAGTTTAATTTATCACCTGTAACATATATTAATCGATTGTACTTTTAAAATTGGTTGTAAAATACTGTCCTTAAATTCCTTTCTGAATAAAACATCCACAGAGCCTTATAATGGTCTTTTAGCTTATATTTAAAATATTCTTTTAGATTGATTCTCCTCCCCTTAAAAAACAGAGCATTCCTTCTTTGCACAATCACGAATCTAGCCAAACTGAACATTAAATTAATTGCCGCTCCGCTAGACTCGGGCAGACTCTCCTGCAATCCCCATCTCAAAATTGATTCCACGGGATTCCCATTCTCGCTGTTCGGTCCCCACCCAGCAAAAAAGCTTCACACAACTGTCGAACATAGTACTTAAAGTCATTTAACTGTGGACATAACACCAGTAAATGGGACAGAGTCTCATCCTGTGTCCCACACATTGGGCAAGTTGCCGCCTCCACTCGTCCAATCTTGCACAAGACCGTCATGGTAAAAATCCGGTTATGAGCCAATTTGAAATCCAGTTCAATCCATTCTGGGCATTTAAAATTCGCCCACACTCCCTTCCAAATCCTGTTGAAGTCCAGCTGTGGGTATATACTCTGCCAAAACTCCTGACCGGCCGGTGTCTTGAATCTCCATTCTCTGAATACCTCATAGAAATCTCGAGTATTACAGTTGTCAAATTGGACTAACTCTCCCCCTTTCTCCAGTACAAAGCTTGGAAAAGCAGGACGCATTTTACTTCCTTTGGAGATTTCCGCATTTATTTCTTCCATCCAATCCTGTGGCATTGCCCTCACAATCTTCTCATACATGATTCCTATTGCTTTTCCTTCTACCTCCTGATCCTCCTCCCACACCATGTCCCTCACTATCGCTTCCAGCAACCAACTTGGAATTACCTCGTATAATACATCTTTCACCGATTAATCCCAGCTTTTATAAAAGCTTGATTAAATAAAACCTCTCCTTCGATGTTGACCCACCTGTTCAAAAATAAAGGCTGTTCTAAAAATTCCTCAGCCCCCTTGGGCATAAACTGCACACTTTTTAAAAATTGAGCCCAAGTCTCTACAACCCCCTTATAAAACCTAGGGAGAAGCTTAATCGATTTCAAAAACATATTATTGTATTCCATATACAATATCCCCTGCCCTCCTATCCCACTTCATTTAAAAAAATGCTCAAAACAACTCTTCCAAAAACTTGAATTTGACTTCTGAAGAAATCTCTTCACCCATTTGATTCTAAAGGATTTTTTCTTCAAATCAATATCTGGGAAGTTGAGTCCTCCCTGATTTCTCCGTCCAATGATGGTATTGTAAGCCACCAAGGCTGGTTTCCCTTCCCATAATAACCTCACACAAGCCTCTCGGAAGGACTTTTCTGCCCACTCAGGAATATCTTCCACCACCAATAAGTACCATAGCTTAGATAGCAGGAGAGCAGACACCACTGTCGCTCTTCCTTGCACTTTCAACCACCTTCTTTCCCATCTTCCCAAAATCTTTTAAATTTTCATAACCTTCGGTTCCCAATTTAATCGATCCACTTCTTCCCTGTCTTTCTTGCACCCCATATGCACCCCCAGAACTTCCAAAACCTCCACCACCTTAAAGGGACATTCCCCCAAACATTCCCCCCTACCCCTCCCTGCAACCAGGCATTGGGACTTACTATAATTCACTCTGGCACCTGAAGCTCTACAATATTCCTCCACTACCTCCATAGCTTTCCTCACTGACTCCCCATTTCTCAATGTTAAGGTTGTGTCATCTGCATATTGGTGTATCACCGACACCAGCCCGGAACTGGGTACCACAATCCAAACTACACCTTGTTTCTTTCGCATCATGTAACCTAATGGTTCTGCTACCAATGTGTACAGCAGTGGGGACAGGGGACAACCCTGTCTCACTGATCTCTGTATCGGAAAATACTTGGATAAAAAACCATTACATTTAACACAGCTAAATATGTTTGAATAAAAAATCCTTATCCACTGAATGAAATTTTCCTTGAAACCAAATGCTTCCAAAACCTTCAATAAAAACTCATGAGAGACTCTATCAAAGGCTTTCTCTTGATCTATCTTTAATGCATAAGCCTCCCTCCCACTCTCTTCCATGAGCTCTATCGCATCTCGGATTGAGACCACAGAGTCTGCGATGTCCCGGCCAATGACTCCATAGGACTGAGAGGGCCAAACTATCTCCGGTAACACCCCCTTCAAACGATTTGCCATAACCCTCGCCAAGATCTTATAATCCACATTTAATAGTGATGGGCCTCCAATTCTTCAGATCCCGTCTATCCCCTTTATTTTTATATAAGCTAAGCTTATGATACCTCTCCTCATAGATGGGGCCAGGCTTCCCTCAATTTTAATTTCCTTAAAAACTTCTAAGAGCAATGGACTTAAAATCTCGAAAAATTCCTAATAAAATTCTGCACTTAGTCCATCGGACCCTGGGCTTTTCCCCCCCTTCATTCCACTTATTGCTATTTTTATTTCCGCTAATCCTACTTCTTTATCACACATGCTTCTCTCATCCTCCTTTAAACCCTTTTCAATAAAAGCAGTAACCTTCTCCATCTCCAAATTGGAAATGTCTTCTTTCGTATATAGCTCTTGATAAAAGCTGCTAGCCGCCTCCAAAATCTCCTCACTTTCATGAATGATCTTCTCCCCAACCTTCAACTCCTCAATTAACGATAATCTCTGTCGCAGCTTCTCTTGCTCTAGAAAATATCTAGTGCATCTTTCGCCCTCCAATGCATCTCTAGCCTTTGCACGGAGAATGGCCCCCTTGCATTTTTCAGCTTGCAATAATTCCCACTCTTCCTTTAGCACCCGGAACTTAGTCTCAGCTCCCTTATCCCCTCCGTCAACTGCTTTACAGACATCTGTAAACCATTTGTTTATATTCTCTTCTCGATGCCGGTTAGCTGCCGCCCTCTTTTTCCCATAACGTACTGAAAAAACTTTTACCTCATATTTGAAATTGTCCCACCAAACTCTTCTTTCTTTCAAGAACAAAAGTTCCTTCCGAGCATTCTTTATTATATTTATAATCCCTTCTTTATAAGCACATTCCTTCAGGTATTGATTGTTTAAAATCCACACCCCTGAACCGATCTTAACTCTGCTGTTCCTAATTCTAAGAACCAAAGCCGAGTGATCACTAAAAAATACTTTTTTATAATAAATCTCCATCACCTCCGAACTTAACCCTACCCGCATAAATACAAAATCTATTCGGCTCTGTTTTAAAACATCACCCACCCAACCTGCTCTGGAGAACTCCCTTTTTATGGGGTTCCGGTCCCTCCATAAGTCACTCAAATTTAAATTTGCCATCATTTTTATAATCATCCCTCTGGAGTTATCCTCTTTAAAGGTCATCTGGGCTGAAATGTCCATCCAAGATAAAAATACATTAAAATCCCCCACTATACAAGGATTTTCCACCTCTGCCACTTCAGCGAATAACCCCCGAAAAAACTTGCGACGCTTGCAATGGTCGTTCGGTGCATAGATATTAAAAAGATCGCAATTAAATCCCTCCAATTTTACCCTTAGCCGTAAAAATCTCCCCTCAGTGTCCTTGTCCACCAAGGCAATGTTCTCTTCTATGGACGGACTCACCAAAACAGCCACCCCTCTACGGTTATTGTTTGCACAACTTGCAAACACCTCGCCCTTCCAAACCTTCTGAACTCTTTCTAGAATATCCTCATCCCAAAAGGTTTCTTGCAGACACAACAAGTCCGTGCGTTTAAAACCCTGCAACAACTGCTGCAATTTCTTCTCACCCCTCAGTCCGTTCACATTGATCGAGACCAATGTAATCATGGCTCCAAAGAAGGGAAATATGCCCAATAATCTCCCCATCATTTAATCTCTGGCTCCTCCCTCCTCTCATGCTCCTTCTCAACTTTTTGGGCAGCTGTTGCTTTTTCCTGCAGCCTCCGGCTCTTTTTCCCCTCCTGTTTGACCCCTCCCTGCTGTTTCAGCTTCTTCCTTGCCTTAACTTTGGACCCAGGAGCTGCCCTTCCTCCCTCCTTCTGCCCCTCACTAACCTTTCCCTTTCCACATGATGCCACCCCATCCCCGACTTCCACGTCTCTGTCCCCCTCTAATTCCTCACACTCAAGCTCTTCTGCAACCCCTTGTGCCTGCTCCCAGTCAGATACATAATCCTGCTCCCCGTCAGATACTTCATCTCCCATAGAGAGTCTTCCTGCTATCGCAGTTTCTCCCACTGTGCCGCCCCCTTCGACCACGTCTCTACCTCTGACCCTTGCACCTTGTTCCCTCACTCCATGGGACAATGGCGCACCTAAATTGTTCCCTTCTGACGTCTCTATCTCGCCGATCCCATTCTGCTGTCCCTTTAAGGCTCCTGCCTCTTGCACCCTCTCCTCGCCCTGCCCCCTCCCGCTCACCAAAATATCCAACTCCCTGCCTCTCCCTGGAGCACTCACTTCCACCACACACCCCACTCCTGCCTCCTCTCCCCCTGCAGACACCAGACTCCCCAGGGGGAGCCGAACTGCACTAAGGCTCGAGTCTGCACTCGACCCTTGCTGCCCGCTGCTGTCTTTATTCCCCTCCATAGCACTCGCCGTGTTTTCCGCCATCTCCATCTCGATCGCCGCTCCGCCAACCTCTGCCTCTTCCTGTGCTCCTTTTTCCTTCATTTTACCGGCTGTGTCCTCCGACTGCACCGCACCTCCGGCGGTTCCACACTCCTCTCCTGCTCCTTGTCCCATCTCCTCATCACTCATTTCGCT
>NW_028225179.1:136608815-136788815 GCF_052327205.1 Somniosus microcephalus | reverse complement strand
TGACCTATACATGGACAAAGAACAACAAAGGTTAGTAACAGAGGTAAAGAAACAAATAATTTGCATTTATATGGCGCCTCTCACAACCTCAGGACATCCCAAAGCGCTTTACAGCCAACTTTTGAAGTGGAGTCACTGCTGTAATGTAGGAAAACGCGGCAGCCCATTTGCGCACAGCAAGATCCCACAAACAGCAATGTGACAATGACCAGATCTTTTTTTTATTGTGATGTTGGTTGAGGTGTAAATATTGGCCCCAGGACACGAGGAGGGTGGGGGGGAACTTCCCCCTGCTCTTCTTCAAAATAGTGGCCATGGGATCTTTTACGTGCACCTGAGAGGGCAAGACAGGGGACCTCGGTGTAAAGACAGATTCTATTTTTGATTCAGGTATGTAACCACAATCTCTGGAAGAAATCAGCTATCTGACTTGAAATCATTACGTTCTATTTTTGCACCCAGATAAGAAACATTTAATTGGTTTGAAAGCAATTAGCAGCAAATCCACCTTAAAAGGCAATCTGATGGACTTCTTGTTTCTACACATGGCTGTACTGACTAATATCTTTGGCCCAATTTAAAACCAGTGGCAGGCAAAACAACAACAACAAAAAAAGCTTCACGTCTGCCTTAAAGGAGCAGGTGTCCCATCCAGAATCTTATTTACAAAAAGAAAATACTGCAGATGCTGGAAATCTGAAATAAAATACAGAAAACAGAGAAACAGAGTTAACGTTTCAGGTCGATGACCCTGGTCCAGTTCTGACAAAATGTCATCGACTTGAAACGTTAACTCTTGTTTCTCTCTCTCTTCACAGATGCTGCCTGACCATGTTGAGTATCTCCACAATCTTATTTATCTTTGCAGCAGCCTCAACCAGTGAGCTAGCTAAAGGTTAGGTGTTTTTTTTTTAAAAAGGAAGGGTTTCTCACCTGCGCTGGGTAGAGAACTTTAACAGCCCGCCGTTTGCTTCGGAGTCGGGGATTGGCCACCGGGCTGCGTTTGACCTCGGGGATGGGGTCGAAGGTGAAGATCTCGGGTTTGGTGCTCCTGCGCCTGCTCAGGGCGGCGCCTGCGTCCAGGCCCAGACCCGAGTGCTGAAGCAGGGGGCTGCGGGCCGTGGCGGCCAAGCGAAGGTGAGAGCAGCCTTTACACATGGTGCTCTGGGCTTTCTGACTGAAGGCGAAGCAAAGTCGGACTTCTCGAGGATTGCACCGAGAAGGCAGCTTTATTAATACCCCCCCAGCTGGTTCCCACCTTTACTGCGATGATTGGCTGACCATGCCCTCACCACCTCATGGCCCCGCCTCTGCTATGAGAGAATTGTTTTTTTCCCCACTGTTCAGAGAAAGAGAAGGGGCGCTGTGGGAGGCAAAAAAGTGCACGTACAAGTCAAGGCAGGATTGTTCCTCGTCTCAATTTACCGTTTAACAATAAACAGCTTAAGTGAGATTTTTATCTTTCACTCTCTCGCTCTCAAATTACAGAGCCTGGAACTGAAGAATTCAGAAACTAAAGCTACCTGTAACCACATTTCTTGCCCAACACCAACCTCAAGCTGCAAAACGTTTTCCCCAGCCCCAGTTCTCTGTATTTTTCCCACTTTGTGGCTCTTTAAATCGTTGGTTCAAAATTCTCATCCTTGTTTTCAAATCCCTCCATGGCCTCGCCCCCCCTCCCTATCTCTGCAATCTCCTCCAGCCCCACAAACCCCTCCCCCAGAGATATCTGCACTCCTCTAATTCCACCCTTTTGAGCATCCCTGATTATAATCGCTCAACCATTGGTGGCCGTGCCTTCTGTTGCCTAGGCTCTAAGCTCTGGAATTCCCTGTCTAAACCTCTCCGCCTCTCTACCTCTCTTTCCTCCTTTAAGATGCTCCTTAAAACCGACCTCTTTGCCCAAGCTTTTGGTCAGCTGCCCTAATATCTCCTTATGTGGCTCGGTGTCAACTTTATTGTCTTATAATACTCCTGTGAAGCGCCTTGGGACATTTTACTACGTTAAAGGCACTATATAAATACAAGTTGTTGATGGGGTTAGATGAAGAGGGGTGGGAGGAGGCTCATGTGGAACAAAAACATTGGCATGGACCAGTGGGGCCGAATGGCCTGTTTCTGTGCTGTACATTCCACGTACTGATTCTCTTTGGCTCTCTCACCATAGCATTCCTGGCGTAAGGTGCCCATAACTGGACAGAATGGGTAGGGAAATTTTGGTGTAACTGGAATGCAAATGTGTTAGAGGGGCTTCACATTTGGGATGAAGCAGAGTAAGATAGTTATGGAGAGAATACAGTTATATTCCTGGGCTCTGATGTAAGGTTGATTATTTGGCCAGGGTATGGGGTACATGTGCAGATAACTAGATTGTGCATTGGAGGTTCCATGCTTCTTCTTAGGCAGTCCCTTGGAACCGAGAATGACTTGCTTCCACATTAAAAATGAGCTCGCATGTGACTGATTAGTCCAATGCGGGACCTACAGTCTCTGTCACAGGTGGGGCAGACGGCGGTTGAAGGGGCGGGTGGGTGGGGTGCTTGGGTTGACGTGCGCCCCTTGCGCTGCCTGCGCTTGGCTTCTGCTTGCTCCCAGCGAAGAGACTCGAGGTGTTCGGCGCCTTCCCGGATGCTTCTCCTCCACTTTGTGCGGTCTTGGGCCAGGGATTCCCAGGTGTCAGTGGGGATGTTACACTTTTTCAAGGAGACTTTAAGGGTGTCCTTGAAGTGTTTCCTCTGCCCACCTGGGTTTGGAGTTCGACCTCCGAGTGAACGCAGATGCAATCATCATCTGCATACTGTAATTCGACGACAGAGGATGGGACGACCTGGAGGCGACGGAGGTTGAACGGTTTCCCGTTTGTTCTGTAGATTAGCTCCACTCCAGTGGGGAGCTTACTTAGGGTGAGATGGAGCATTGCAGCAAGGAAGATCGAGAAGAGCGTTGGTGCGATGACACAGCCTTGCTTGACCCCGGTTCATACGTGAATTGGGTCTGTGGTGGAGCCATTGGTCAAGATCACGGCTTGCATGTTGTCGTGAAGCAGGTGGAAGATAGTGACAAACTTTTGAGGGCATCCGAATTTGAGGAGGACACTCCATAATCCCTCACGGTTGACAGTGTCGAAGGCCTTTGTGAGATCAAAGAAGGCCATATACAGTGGTTGGTGCTGTTCCCTGCATTTCTCTTGTAATTGACATGCGGTGAAGAGCATGTCCATTGTGCCCCTTAGTGGGCGGAATCCACATTGCGACTGGGAGGAGCTCTTCGGCCACTGGGAGAAGACGATTGAGGAGGATTCTTGCGATGACTTTCCCTGTGGCAGATAGCAGGGAAACTCCTCTGTAATTACCGCAATCGGACTTGTCACCTTTTTTGAAGATGGTCACAATTACGGCGTCTCTGAGATCCCCTGGCATGCTCTTCTCCTTCGAGATAAGAGAAATGAGTTCATGAATTCGCGCCAGTAGTGCTTCTCCACCATGCTTTAGTGCCTCGGCGGGGATTCCATCTGCTCCTGAGGCCTTGTTGTTCTTCAGTTGTCGGATGGCTTTTTCAACCTCATGCCGGGCTGGGGTTGTGCTGAGATGGTGGCGGGTAGCATGCTGTGGGATGGAGTTGAGGACACTCATGTCGAAGACAGAGTCGTGGTTAAGGAGATCTTCGAAGTGCTCCTTCCGGCGGGCACTGACTGCTTCCCTGTCCTTGATGAGTACCTCTCCGTTCTTGGCCCACAGTGGGGAAGGGCCTTGGGTGCTTGGGCCGTAGATGGTCTTGACTGCGCTAAAGAATCCACGCACGCCGTGGTTGTCGGCTAGCTGCTGGATCTCCTGCGCTTTCTCCACCCACCATCTGTTCTTTAGGTCGCGAGTTTTTTGTTGGACCTCGGCCTTCAGGCTTCTGTAGAGCTGCTTTCTTGCTCTCAAGTTCTGTTGCTGTTTCCAGATCAGAAATGCCTTGCGCTTGCGGCTTATTAGCTCCTGGATCTCCTGGTCATTCTCGTCGAACCAGTCTTGGTGTTTCCTGGTTGGTTCCATGTATTTAAGTGAATACACCGTTTATTAGAGCCTGCCTTAAGACTCTTGCTGAGTGACCAGTTAGCTATGCAGATATGTCATCTTGCTCTTGGTCAAAGCGGCCAACAGTTGCTGCTGCTGGTCTTCACCTATCTGCTCCATGAGAAGGCCCTTTTGCTGGGGCAAAGTTCCGTTGCTGCACATTGTTCCATGTGGAAATGGATGAACTGACTGACCTGGGAAAACAAGGGCTCCCTGGCCTGGACAATAGAACTGTGAACTATTACTGACTGGCAAATATCTCCCGCTGTTGCTTGAAAGGACCCAATAGCATAAAAGTTCAAGGCAACCAGTCACTTTGACAACCAATTGTCCTGCAATTGCTTCCCAGGTTTGACTGCGATGGAATGTGGTTGTGTGACAGCATCCTTAGGGAATCATATAGAATTTCATAGAAGGACAGAAACAGGTCATTCGGCCCAACTGGCCCATGCTCCATGTGGTTTATGCTCCATACGAGCGTCCTCCCACCATTCTTCATCTCACCCTATCAACATATCCTTCTATTCCTTTCTCCATCATGTGTTTTCCAGCTTCCCCTTAAATGCATCTGTGCTATTCGCCTCGACTACACCTTCTGGTAGCGAGCTCCACATTCTCACCGCTCTCTGGCTAAAGAGGTTTCTCCTGAGTTCCCTATTGGATTTATTAGTGACTATCTTACATTTATGGCCCCTAGTTTTAGTCTCCCCCCTCCCCCCACCCCCACATGTGGGAAACACCTTCTCTAGGTCTACCCTGTCAAACCCCTTTCTTAACCTCAAAGACCTCTACCAGGTCACTCCCTCAGCCTTCTCTTTCCTAGAGAACTGAGCCCCAGCCTGTTCAATGCGTAGGGTGGGTTTTCATCTCTACCATCATCTAGCATCAGCTGGGGGCGCAGAAAGGAAAATCTGGTGGAGAGAATTGCACGTCAGTAATAGAAGGTAATTGAAATGAATGGAAGGAAAATCCAGTTGGATTCTGTAAAGGGGAGTGGGGGGGGGGGTGTTGATGATCCTCCCAGCCAGGTTTGCCTTCCTATGTTCGGGCGGTATCAAAAATCTACCCCAGAGTCTCTGAGAAAGAAAGAAATTGCATTTATACAGCGCCTTTCGCGACCTCATCACAAAGTGCTTTGCAGCCGATGAAGGACTTTTTTTTTGGAAGTGTCGTCACGTTTGTAACGTTGGGAAAGGCGTGTGCCAATCTGCGCACAGCAAGATCCCACAAACAACAACATGAAAACATTTTTTTTATAAGGCGAAATGTTGGCCAGGACGCCTGGAGAGAGCTCTTGAAATAGTGGCCATGGGATCCTTTAGTTCCACCTGAGGGGGCAGGTGGGGAACTCGGTTTAACGTCTCACCTGAAACTCAAGTGTTTCTTGGAATGTGTCCAGGGATGGCTCACAAACACAGCTGGCAGTGTAAATGCGAGTGCTGAGTGATCCCTTATGGTGCCAATAAACCTGTCTGGTGTGGCTCCTCTGATCCTCCTCCTCCTCCTTCATAACCAGTTGGGCCAGAATGATACCATTTATCAGCCGTACTCTATGATGTTGTTATGACAGATAAAAAAGCCAAAGGAAACCCAACTCTAATTTCAGTGGTTTATTTAAACCAGGCAAACTGCAACAAACGCAAACAAACATTTGAAAACTTCAGACTGGAAAGACCAGCTGATCCAGCTGGGATGTCCCATGTCATTGTGACGCCTTATGCATCACGTCAAGATATTCCCTATACCCTAGGTGCCATGTGGTCTACTGTGAGAGGCCAAAAAAAAATCAAAAACCCCAGAGGGCTGTGGAGGCTCAGCCGTTGAGTATATTCAAGGCAGAGGTCGATAGATTTTTGGATATTAAGGGAATCAAGGGGTATGGGGATAGTGCCGGAAAGTGGAGTTGAGGTAAAAGATCAGCCATGATTTTATAGAATGGCGGGGCAGGCTCGAGGGGCCAAATAGCCGACTCCTGCTCCTAATTCTTATGATCCCTCTAGGTAATTGAAACTAGTCCAGCAGACTGCGTAGACCATGGCTTATATTCATTGGTACCTATATGATGCAATCTCCCGCCCCTGATATGAACAAGTCCAGCTCTCTTGATGTAATGGGATACTCATAGCCCCTATATAGAAAGTACACAATGAATATCCCTTGGGAAACAGGCTTAGATAGCATAGTGGGTGCAACTTTAAGAAGTCCTCATCAAGTTAACAATCAGGCTTATGCCTGCAATAGGGAGCTAGACTGCTTCTTGTCTGGGGCAGAGGTCGCAGCATATAGAAGGTAATTGTCTTGATAGATAACACTTGGTCCATGTGATCTCCTGCACTGTTTTCAATTGCCTGGGGGGGCTGGTCAGAGAGGAATTTTCCAGGGTACTTCTTCCCCTGATTGGCCCTGTTCTTTTTCCTGTTTTGTGCTTCTCCCAGGAGATTCCATGGCTGCGGGGAGGGAGGGAGGAAGTGTTTAGTCATGAAGCTTCTTCGGCAGCACCTCCCAAACCTGCGACCTCCCCCACCTCGAAGGACAAGGGCAGTAGGCGCACGGGAACACCACCACATCCAAGCTCCCCTCCAAGTCACACACCATCCTGACTTGGAAGTATATTGGCCGTTCCTTCATCATGGCTGGGTCAAAATCCTGGAACTCCCTCCCTAACAGCACTGTGGGAGTACCTTCACCGCACGGACTGCAGCGGTTCAAGAAGGCCCGCCACCACCTTCTCAAGGGGCAACTAGGGATAGGCAATAAATGCCGGCCTTGCCAGCGACGCAATGGGCATTGTAATTTGCAATGAGGGGTTTGCTTCAGGAAGTCCACTGAGTATGTCATCCCATCCCGATCTCAATACATAGTTGCAGTTTATAAATCTTATTCAATGTACTGAAATAGATTTTGGTTGTGACTGTTTGACAGCGAATATCCCAGAGTGCTTCGTAATGTGAAGAGATGGACGCTGAACAGGAGGCAAGAGTGATTAAGAGGCTTCTTGAAAGAAGAGACAGAGATTGTAAAGTGAAACGGTTTAGTGAGGGAGTTGCAAACTGGAACAATAGCAAAATACTACAGATGCTGGAAATCCGAAATAACAACAGGAAATGCTGGAAAAACTCAGCAGGCCAGGCAACATCCGTGGAGAGAAATTAGAGTGACGTTTCGGGTCTAACCCTTTTTCAAACTGGAAAGGAAATAAAATAGATCGAAGGCAGGGCTGCAATAGAACAAAAGAAGTAAAAGGAGTAAAAGAGACATTAAGAGGTATTCAAAACCAGACGAGATGGTAATAGGACAGCGGAGACAAAAGACGGCTCAGATTAGGTGTGAAGTGTACTGGCAGGATGAGAGACAGCTGCCGTGTGGGAGAGAGAAAAAAAGGGAAAGGGGGGGGGGAAGGGAAGATCCAAAACAAAGGGGTAGAAAAAAAATAAGTAAAAATGTAATAGGGGCCGAGGTTATGATCTGAAATTGTTGAACTCGATATTGAGTCCGGAAGGCTGCAAAGTGCCTAATCGGAAGATGAGGTGCTGTTCCTCAAGTTTACGTTGAGCTTCCGTGGAACAATGCAAGAGGCCAAGGACGGTGAGGTCCGAGTGGGAATGGAGCGGTGAATTAAAATGACAGGCGACCGGAAGCTCGGGGTCACCCTTACGGACTGAACGGAGGTGTTCCGCAAAGCGGTCACCCAATCTGCGTTTGGTCTCCCCAATGTAGAGGAGACCGCATCGTGAGCAGCGAATACAGTATACTAGATTGCAAGAAGTACAAGTAAATCGCTGTTCACCTGGAAGGCGTGTTTGGGGCCCTAGACAGTGGGGAAGGGGGAGGTATAGGGGCAGGTATTACATCTCCTGTGCTTGCACGAGAAGGTGCCAGGCGAAGGGGAAGGGCTGTTGGGGGTGAAAGAGGAGTGGACTAGGGTATCTCGGAGGGAGCGGTCCCTACGAAATGCTGAAAGGGGAGGGGAGGGGAAGATGCATTTGGTGGTGGGATCACTTTGCAGGTAACGGAAATGGCAGAGGATGATCCATTGGATGTGGAGGCTGGTGGGGTGAAAGGTGAGGACAAGGGTAACCCTATCGTGGTTCCGGGAGGGAGGGGCAGGGGTGAGGGCAGAAGTGCGGGAGATAGAACGGACACGGTCGAGGGCCATGTCAACCATGGTAGAGGGGAATCCTCGGTTGCGGAAAAAGGAAGACATGTCGGAAGCACTGGTGTGGAAGGTGGCATCGTTGGAGCAGATATGGCGGAGACAGAGAAACTGGGAGAATGGAATAGAGTCCTTACAGGAGGCGGGGTGGGACGAAGTGTAGTCCAGGTAGCTGTGGGAGTCAGTGGGCTTGTAGTGAATATTGGTCGATAACCTAGTTGCAAACTGGAGCTGCATTGACTAAAGGATCAGCGTTTAACCATTGAGCGGAGAGAGCAGCGATTGAGTAGAAATCCAAATTCAGAGGTGGGAAGGTTGCAAGCTGGGGTGTAGAATCATAGGGCTAGAAATTCGGTACAGCCGCGTTTGGGGCGCTAGTCCTGGCGAAGCGCAAAGTTTAGCGCCAGGCGCAATTTAGCACCACCTAGCGCGATATTGGGTTGCAGCACCCCTGAAGGTGATTGTGGCGCTAAATCAGGCGCTGCATGAGACTCCTAAGGCGCTAACCCGGCGGCGCAACCCAATTTCGCGGCGGCGGGGCGCAGCGCAGGTGCTGTCAATAATCACTTTCCCTGAGACACACTGGCGCCGGCCAGCTCTTAAAGGGGCAGGTCAATTGGCATCACCAGACACACTCACTGCCTTGTAAGCCTTCAAATCGGTGGGAGCCTACCTGTGGCGCACCAGCCTAGCAAGACATGGAAAGGGTGAGGCAGAGGGCGGAATGCCTCACTGATGGGGCATTGGATGCTTTGGTTGGCGCAGTGGAATTAAGGCCAAGGAAGATGGTCGGAATGTGATTTATGTTTTGGACAGTCTCCCGGGTGTGAGAGTCAATTATGTATTCGTTTTGCTTTCTGTTGCCATAGCTTTCTCATGTTTGAAGGAACCACATTTTGTGTAATGAAACACTTTCTTCATTTACAATGGCCATGTCTGCTATTTACATGAATATTGCTCTTCACAGGCTTGGGGGTATCAGACTGGTTCCATTCCTGTTCTTGGAATGGCAGCAAGCATTCCGTGAGAGGGGCCTAGAAGCTACTTCTGATCAGCCTCTGACGCGCAGCCTGAGAAGAGCCACTCGCGTAGAAGTTCAGGCCAGCAGGCATCTTCTCAGCCACCGACAGAGATGTCCTGCACCTTATCTGAGGCTGCAGATCTGGCTGAAGCAGCTGGCACAGCTCAGTCACCACCTCCTTTCTAAATCGCAGCCTTCTGACACACTGCTCCTCCGACATGTTCATGCAGGAAAACTGCTGTCGGAAAACCCTGCCAGCGTAAGGTCTGGTGTGGCAACGTCTGTTGGCCCTCCTCCGTCTGGCCATGCCCGCCCCCCTCTCCCAGCATCTCAGTGCCCTTTCCAGATGATTCAGCAGCAGGATGTTCCCCTCCAATGCAGCCCCCATAATAAGTGCCCACAGGAAGGTTCCCCGTTTTTAAGGCTCACCAACAGCAAGGTGATGGTCAGAAGGCTGAAGTCCGTCTGCCTGCGCTGGCTCAGTGGTCAAATGGCTCTCAGTGTGCAACTCAGCAACTCTTTGTAGCTCTCGAGGAAGTTGTGCTCCAAAAATGGCTGCCGCTTTTAAACCACACCAGTCCCCTTTAAATAATGCTCCTCCAGCCCGAGAGCGACTTGGTAAGGTTCCAGGTAAGCTGTCACTATGAGCGCCAGGCGCTACAGAGGGGGGCGCCACTGAATTTCCAGTCCGGTGCGCCCAAAAGGCGTTGCACACTCAAATGACGTCATAATCTGCCTGCGCCCATAAGCGGGCGCTAAGATTTAGCGCCAGCGCTAAATGCATGCTCAATATGGGGCGAGGCGCTAGGCGCCCTGCGCCCGCCCGGAAATTGGTTAGCACCCCAATTTTCGGCCTCTTTAGGCGCTAATCGGTGGCGCTACCAACCGAATTTCTAGCACAGAATGAGGCCTTTCGGCCCATCGCGCCTGTGTGGACTCTTTGAAAGAGCTGTCCAATTAGTCCCACTCCCCTTGCTCTTTCCCCGTAGCCCTGCAAATTTTTCCTTTTCAAATTTGTATCCAATTCCCTTTTGAAAGTTACTACTGAATCTGCTGCCACCGCCCCTTCAGGCGGCGCATTCCAGATCACAACAACTGGCTGCGTTAAAAACAAAGGCCTAGAAATTCGGTGGCGCCGCGTTTGGGGCGCCAAGCTCGCCTGGGCACCGGAATTTGCGCTCCGGCCAGAGCCGCTTGCGCCCT
The DNA here is from genome assembly GCF_052327205.1 of Somniosus microcephalus. Lineage (NCBI taxonomy): Eukaryota > Metazoa > Chordata > Chondrichthyes > Squaliformes > Somniosidae > Somniosus > Somniosus microcephalus. The sequence continues at coordinate 136,778,380 of NW_028225179.1, read as the reverse complement.
CCCGATATTCAGTGGGAGCGCCCCAAGAGGGACTCGGGCGCGGCTCGAGGCTCCCCGCGTCCCGCTTGGGGCGCTCAAACTGAATATCGCCGCGCTACGTGCCACAGCGCCACATGCTGTGGCACGGCGCGCTGCTGTACTGCAGGCCTTCCTCCCCTTCCTAAGGGGGAGGGGCCTGCACCAGCGCGATCACCGATCGCGAGTGCCAGCAAAAGAGCCCGACACCGAGGAGAAGTGCCGGGCTTTTGGGACATAGCCGGCACTGCCCGGGAGGTGGATCAGGAGGCCGGGGAGGGCGGCGCGAGGAGGTGCTGGCAGACGGACACCGGAAAAAATGGCCGCCCCGCACCTCCACCTTAATTTGCGCCACTACCGCCACAGGTAGGCCCTGTGAACCGGTCGTGATTTGCGACCGGCGTTACAGAGGCGGGCGCGACCAAATATCGTGATCGGGGCGGGAGCGGGGCGCTGCGCACACCAATGACGTCATCGGTGGCGCCGCAGCGCTACAAGCTAACGCCGCCATTAGCGCCCCGCTAAATATGGCCAGTGGCGCCAAAGCCACTGAGTGCCCTCTTTGGGCGCTAACTAGTGGCGCAGCCCACTGAATTTCTAGGCCAAAATCTCCTCATCTCCCCTCTCTTTTGCTAATGACCTTCAATCTGTGCCAGCTCTGGTTACCGACCCTCCTGCCAGTGGAAACAATTTCTCCTTATCTGCTCTCTCCTTATCTGCTCTGTCAAAGCCCTAGCTCAAAAAATTCTGTGCAGTTGCTGGGTGACGCGAAGCTTGAATTTTAAACGCCTCTATGCTATTAGACAGAAAAGATCACCATTAACTGGATTAATCCTCACTGCCCATCAAAGTGTCTCTTGCTGGGTTTACTCTTTTCACCAATTTTCTTTCTTCCTCTCCGGAGGATGCGGACTCTTTTCCTGGGGTACGGTTCCACGGGCACTGATTGCCCTGCGGTGCCTCTTCCAAGTGGCCGTTCTTCATGTCAGAGCCCAAAGAATGATTGACGGCAGGTTATTGATTTGAGTGGGGCATCGCAGAGAACCCAATCACATCCCAGTGTCCACACACACAGACACACGCACAAACTTTCCAGCAAGGGCGGGGGGTCAATGGACAGAGATCAGGCCCAGACTCCCTGTGGCCTTTCCTTCTTCCCAGCTGTTGCCCTAGCAACGAAGACTGAGCTCTGCATTAACCGGGGATCCAACATGGCTCCCGCGTGGCTCAGCCACCCCTTCAATAAACTTGCTGAGACTTTGAGAGAGTCATCTCGTGTGGTGTAACCCGGGTGCTCTCTGTCTTCCCTACAATCTCCAACCTGTTGAAATCAGGGCTGAGTCCCACACAAAATCATTTTCACCCCAGGACCTCAAAACAGTGGTCTTCCCTTCCGCCTGAAATCTGCTAGCTATTAAAATCCTAGTTTGGCATCACCTATTTATTACTTCTTGCCTTCAGTTGATCTTCTCTGTTACTCTTTTCAGCCTTGAGGATGTCCTGCACTATGGCCTTTGATCTTTCACCTTATTTTCTTTCAAAAAAACATGGCCAAAGGGAGCAGACCATTGTTTTGCTGTGTAAATTCACCGCAAGCTGAAATTCCAGCTCGGAGTTTTGTCTTATTAAGAACATAAGAATTACGAGCAGGAGTCGACCATTCGGCCCCTCAAGCCTGCTCCCCCATTCAATAAGATCACGGCTCAACCCCACTTTCCTGCCCCATCCCCCCATCCCTTGATTCCCCCAGAGTCCAAAAATCTATCGATCTCAGCCTTGAATACACTCAACGACTGAGCTTCTATAGCCCTCTGGGGTAGAGAATTCCAAAGATTCACAACCCTCTGAGTGAAGAAATTCCTCCTCATCTCAGTCCTAAATGGTCGACCCCTTATCCTGAGACTGTGCCCCCTAGTTCTATATGCTCCAGCCAGGGGAAAACAACCTCTCAGCATCTACCCTGTCAATCACCCTCAGAACCTTGTGCGTTTCAATGAGATCACCTCTCATTCTTCTAAATTCCAGAGAATATAGGCCCACTGTGCTCACCTAAAGGTCTGGTGCAAACACACTGCTGACCTTTTCCTGCTAATTCCACTGATCTGTAACCTTATCCGAGGCATGTTTTCCACAGAGGTTTGCAGTTCACCTCCCCCGCCACCACCCACCCCACTCCACCTCTTCCTGAGAGGAAAATTCTCAAACGGTTGACAAGCTCAGTCCCATGCCTTTCCTGGAAAAAGGGAAGGCCTTCCTTCTGGCACAAAGTTGCACAATCCACATGGGGATTGAAGAGAGGTGGGCCAGGCTAAGTTATGAAACCTCGATGAATCATAGAATCGTTACAGCGCGGAAGCAGGACCACTCGGCCCATCGTGCCAGCGCCGCCCCTTTGAAAGAGCTGTCCAATTCGTCCCACTCCCCGCCCCCCACACCCCGCTGCTCTTTTCCCCCATAGCCCTGCCAATTTTTTCCCTTTTGAAGCATGCGTCCAAACCTCTTTTGAAATTTACCGCTGAATCAGCTTCCACCGACCCTTCAGGCAGCGTGGTCCAGGTCACCTTGTGACGGCAGCATGGAACTTGAAGGGAAATATGACTTTGCCAAGAAGGTAATTGATTAAATTAGCATACACTGAGGCGGACTTGAATTTCAACACGGACGCGTCCCACCAGCACATGCAGAGGCATGTTGGCTTTGCTGAGAAGAGCGTGAACTGAGCCCACAACATTCAAATTCTTTTCAGCAGTAAATAGTAGCTGTAGAAACTTCGACAGGGTAGGAGACACTGAACCTTAAAACGATTGAATCTGAGCCAACCGGCCTCAGGTGACTGCGCTTTTGCAGATCCCAGTTGCATTAGCTTTTTAGAGAGTCCTGAGCTTGATTTGAGTACAGGAGCAAGGATGTCTTACTACAGTTGTACAGGGCCTTGGTGAGACCACACCCGGAATACTGTGTGCAGTTTTGGTCTCCTTATCTAAGAAAGGATATACTTGCCATAGAGGGAGTGCAGCGAAGGTTCACCAGACTGATTCCTGGGATGGCAGGACTGGCGTATGAGGAGAGATTGGGTCGACTAAGCCTGTATTCACTAGAGTTTAGAAGAATGAGAGGGGCTCTCATAGAAATGTATAAAATTCTGACAGGGCTAGACAGACTAGGTGCAGGGAGGATGTTTCCCCTGGCTGGGGGGGTCTAGAACGAGGGGTTGTTACGTCCGTGTATAATCAGACACAGACTGCGGAGAACGGTACAAACGGGGTTTACTCAACGTGGCTCAGACTGCAACTGATCTGTACAGATTACTACTCAACGTTATATACAGGTGTGGTCACTGCCAGTACTACAGTATACATGAGCTGTAAAAAGTAGTTCCCCCCTTAAAGGTACATACATTACAATTCCTCCCCTTTTAGATTAACAGTACCATAACACTCATTTAACAATTAAATATCAAACTAATTACAATTAACACTTTTAACATGCAACATTAGCTGAAAATAGTCTATTTATAAATTCAGTCTTTGGGGAGGCTTTCTGATCCTTTCTGGATAGCGCCTTTCCCGAGTGTCTTGCTCTTGCTGCAGAGGCGATTCTGGCCCCCTGTCGTCGGTTGGTTCATCAGCTTCCGATGCTACTGTTTCTGAGGTAGATGCTACGTGTACGTCGAATTCATCACCAGGTACGTATGGGCGAGGCATGGGGTTGACTTGTTCCTGTGACCCTAGGATCTGGTCAGCATGGCATCTCACGATGCTCTCCCCAACGTCCACTGTGTACATTAGTGGGCCCTGCCGTGTGCATATCGTTCCTGGCTGCCATTTTTCTGTTCGGTAGTCGCGGGCCAAGACTGGTTGCCCTACATTGAAGCTCCTTGTTGGCTTCTCATGGATGTGCTGGAATTGCTTACTCTCAACATCTCTTCGTACGTTTGGTCTGAGCAAATCCAGGCGAGATCTTAACCTTCGGTTAAAGAACATCATGGCTGGGGCCTGGTTGGTGACTGCATGTGTCGCATTCCGGTAGGCGAAAAGGAAATTGTCCACCTTGTGCTGCAGCGGAATGTTGTCATTGTACATAGCCTTTATTGCCTTCTTAAAGGTTTGTACGAACCTCTCAGCCAATCTATTTGTGGCTGGATGATACGGGGCGGATGTGTAATGCCTTACCCCATTCTTTTTCAAGAACCTCCGGAACTCTTCGGACACAAACTGTGGTCCGTTGTCGGAGCAAATCTGTTCTGGCAAGCCATTCCTGGCAAAAATGGTCCGTAGAACTGCAATAGTTTTCTCCGTGGTGGTGGAGGACATTTTGATGACCTCAGGCCATTTTGAGTGCGCATCCAAGGCTATTAAAAACATTGAGTCCATGAATGGACCAGCAAAATCAATATGCACCCATTGCCATGGAGATGTGGGCCACTCCCATGGGTGTAGAGGGGCCTGTGGTGGTGCGTTTTGGACTTTCTGGCATCTGAGCAACTCTTGGTCAGGTCCTCGATTTGTTTATCGATTCCCGGCCACCACACATAAGCCCTGGCTAGGCTTTTCATTTTTACCCCTCCAAGATGACCCTCAAGAAGCTCATTGAGCACTCTATCCCTTAACTTGGGTGGAATTACCACTCGGGATCCACACATCAAGGTCCCCCGGCACACTGACAGCTGTTCTCTCCTTGTCGAGAATTCTGCCAACAGTGAGTCGCCATGTGCTGGCCATCCCTTTACCGTCAAATCATATACCCGAGACAGTGTCGGGTCATTTCGGGTTTCCTTTTCGATACAAGCGTTAGTTACCGGTAGGTATTCAACTATAGTCGAATGGAATATTTCGACAGGATCCACTGCTGGTGCTTCCTCCGCAGTAGGCAATGGCAGGCGTGATAGCCCATCAGCATTTCCATGCTGTTTCGTGCCCTTATATTCAATCTCATAGTGGTGCGCCCCTAGAAAAAGTGACCATCTTTGTAGTCGTTGCGCAGTCATCACCGGAACGCCCTTCTTTGGATTAAAAATGGAGACAAGAGGCTGGTGATCAGTCAGCAAGGTGAATTTCTGCCTGTGCAGATAGTGATTGAACTTTTTCACTCCCCACACTAGGCTGAGGGCCTCCCTGTCAATCTGGGCGTAGTTACGCTCGGCTGAGGTTAGTGATCGTGACGCAAAGGCTATTGGCCTCTCTGAGCCGTCCGAGAATTTGTGCGACAGCACCGCTCCAATGCCGTAGGGTGACGCATCACATGCCAACCGAATTGGTAATGCTGGGTTGTAATGGGCCAATACCCCTTTCGATGTGATTAGTGTTTTGCTCTTCTGGAAAGCTCGTCTACATTCGTCACTCCACTTCCATGGCACACCAGTTTGCAGTAGGGTGTTCAGTGGGTGTAGTATTGTAGACAAATTTGGCAAGAACTTATGGTAGTAGTTTACCAGTCCGAGGAACGACCTCAGTTGTGACACATTTTCCGGTGCTGGAGTCTTGACTACTGCCTCAATCTTCTCTGGGGACTTATGTAACCCCTCTTTATCGATAACGTGGCCACAATACGAGATCTGTTTTCTAAAAAACTCGCATTTGGGGCGGTTAGCTCGGAGCCCATATCCCTGCAATCCAGTGAGCACCTGCTCCAGGTTGGCAAGGTGATCACTGTCATTTTCGCCCATGACCAGGATGTCGTCCAAATAACCCTGGGTCCCTGGGATCCCTTGCAGGACTTGTTCCATTGCCTTCTGCCAAATAGCCGGAGCTGATGCTACCCCGAATACCAGCCGGTTGTATTGGTAGAGACCTTTATGGGTGTTGATTGTGAGGTATTTTTTTGATGCTTCTTCTACCTCCATTTGCAGATACGCCTGGGCCAGATCAATCTTAGTGAAGCGTTTCCCTCCAGATAGCGAGGCGAAAATATCTTCAATCCGCGGAAGTGGATATTGTACGGTGTGAAGGACCGGGTTCACTGTTACCTTAAAGTCCCCACAGCTGCGAACCTTCCTTGGTTCCCCAGGCGTGCTGCTCAACGACTTTTTCATCACAGGGACAATGGGTGTAGCCCACTCGCTCCAGTCTACCTTGGACAGTACACCTGAACGTTCCAGACTCTCCAGCTCTGCTTCGACGGCTGGGCGGATCGCACAAGGTACCGGTCTGGCCTTAAAACATTTTGGGCTTGCATTTTCTTCAATTTTAATCGTCGCTGTCATGCCTTTTAGTGTTCCGAGTCCTTGCTGGAACACTTCTTTCGCGTCAGTTAGGATCTTTGACAGTCGCCCAGGTGTGATGTCGTCATCCTTTTTGTCAGCCACAGTCAGTGCCTGTATGGAATGCCAATCCAGTTGTATTTTCCGGATCCATTCACGTCCCAGTAATGGTGGTCCTCCATCTTGCAATACATACAGGTCTAGTTTTGGTGTTTCCTTACTGTTATATATAACGGTCACCCTTATTTTTCCTTTGGGGTAGACTTTTTGCCCCGTGTACGTCTTCAAAATAATTTTTGTGTCTCTCAAGGGTATGTGTGAGAATAGCCGCTCGTAGTCCCGTCGGTTTATGACTGTTAGGGCTGATCCTGTGTCCAATTCCATCTTTACCTGGACTCCTGCTATCTTGAGAGTGACCCAAATGGTTCGGTGATCCTCTGTTGTGATCACATTATGTAGTTTCAGACAACTCAGTTCCCTGCTTTCGGAGTCGTTATCACTCTTTTGTTCATCTGAACTATTCTCCGTTATCTTATGTACCTTCTTGTACTTTCCTTTGGTTGGTTTCTTATTGCTGGTTTTCTTTCCCGACCTGCAGACTCGTGCTATGTGTCCTACTTTTCCACACTGTCTGCACACTTTGTCTTTGAACCAGCAATCATTCTGGTCGTGTGTTGTTCTGCCGCAGCAATAGCACTTCTCTGTTCCATATGACATTTCGTTTGTGCCATATTCTTGCGGTCTCTGTTGTATCTCTGCAGCGCCCCGTGCTGCTGCTTCATATGATACCGCAATGCTGAAAGCCTTTTCCAGCGTAAGGTCCTTTTCAGATAAAAGCCGTTTCTGGGTTCCTTCACTTTGAAGCCCACACACAAACTTGTCCCTTAAGGTATCTGCCAGTGCCGCTCCAAACTGGCAGTGTTTCGATAGTTTGCGCAGTTCTGTTAAATAATCAGCATTGCTTTCATCCTTATGCTGGTTCCGTTTGTGAAACTTGAATCTTTCTGCTATCAGCAGCATTTGTGGGGTTTAAATGTTCCTTTAGTATCGTTACTATGTCTTCAAAACTCTTTTCCATTGGCTTCGTTGGGGTTACTAGATTTCGCAATAACCCATACGTCTTTGCACCCATTAAATTCAACAATACCGACGCTTTCTTGTCATCTGACACCCCATTTGCCTTGCAGTACACCTCTATTCGCTCGACATATGTAGTCCAATCTTCGACTTCATTGTCAAATGCGGTGATACTGCCACTCTTCGGCATTTTGGGTGTGGTTTAAAATGGCGTCTCCCAATGGCTTAAAATGGTGTCTCCCACGCTTTCCTTCCTCCCCCGCTGCTGCCAGTTCTCATGGCAATGGCGGCGCCCTGTAGGTTTCGCGCACTTCTCTCTCCCTCTCTCCGATGCTCCTCGGCCCCTGAACACCGGCTGCGCCCTGTGCGCTCTGCCCTCTCTCTCTCTCCCCCGTCGACGCTGCTCGGCCCTTTGCTGTGCCGCTCGGTCGGGCTCTAGCCTGCCGCTGTCCGGGAAGGGTCCGCGCGCTACCTGTTGCCAGCCCGTTTCGCTGGACCACCTCGACTGGAAAGCCAAGCCTGGCTCTCGACAGCCTCCCCCGCAATTCTCGAGTCTCTGCTGGATGACTGGGCGGTTGCCCGTGGTCGACGCCCGAGACTCTGGCCTTGACCTCCAATCCACTGATCTCCAGGAACGAATCCCCAGGAGGTGATGCAGAGTTGTAGGTAGGTTCAAACCTGCCTCGTCGCCAATGTTACATCCGTGTATAATCAGACACAGACTGCGGAGAACGGTACAAATGGTGTTTACTCAACGTGGCTCAGACTGCAACTGACCTGTACAGATTACTACTCAACGTTATATACAGGTGTGGTCAACGCCGGTACTACAGTATACATGAGCTGTAAAAAGTAGTTCCCCCCCTTAAAGGTACATACATTACAGGGGTCACAGTCTCAGGATACAGGGTAGGACAGTTAGGACTGGGATCAGGAGAAATTTCTTCACTCAGAGGGTGGTGAACCTGTGGAATTCTCTACCACAGAAGGCTGTGGAGGCCAAGTCACTGAATATATTTAAGAAGGAGATACTTAGATAGATTTCTAGACACAAAAGGCATTAAGGGGTATGGGGAGAGAGCGGGAATATGGTATTGAGATAAAGGATCAGCCATGATCATATTGAATGGTGGAGCAGGCTCGAAGGGCCGAATGACCTACTCCTGCTCTTATTTTTCTATGTTTCATCCATCTGTGTTCACAATGGGCACCATCAACAGGGCATTGGATGCCACCAGCGAACGCCATCTTATAGCGCCTTTCACAACCTCAGGATGTCCCAAAGCGCTTTACAGCCAATTAAGCACTTTTGGAAGTGTAGTCACTGTTGTAATGTAGGAAATGCGGCAGACAATTTGCGCACAGCAAGCTGCCACAAAACCTTTAAATAGTGCCCTTAATGTAGTAAAACGCTCCAAGGTGCTTCACAGGAGCGTTTGCAAACACAATTTGACACCGAGCCACATTAAGAGATATTAGGACAGGCGACCAAAAGCTTGCCCAAAGAGGTAGGCCTTAAGGAGCGTCTTAAAGGCGGAGAGGTTTAGGGAGGGAATTCCAGAGCTCAGGGCCTAGGCAGCTGAGGGCACTGCCACCAATGGTGGAGCAATTAACATTGGGGCTATGCACGAGACCAGAATTGGAGGAGCGGGGAGATCTCAGAGGGTTGTGGTGCTGGAGGAGGGTTACAGAGATAGGGAAGAGCGCGAGGGCAACTGAAGGATTTCAACGCAAGGATGAGAATTGTAAAATCGAGGCGTTGCCGGACCAGGAGCCATTGTAGGTCAGCGAGCACAGGGGCTGATGGATGAGGGCTGTTTTTTCCCAAGGGCTCAGAGCAGGTTTCTGTCAGAGTACTTTCCTGAACTGTGAGTCATGCCTCATTTCTTTACTTCATTCTCCCCCTCCTGAAGATTGTGGGCAGAGTCTGAGGGTGCCCCCCCACCATCCCCCGGGCTATGGCCAGGGCCTGGCAGGCGGCAATTCAAAGGCTTGTGTTTGGCATTGCCCGCAGATCTTCCGCCTGTTCACGCCAACGGGCAGAAAATCGCGTGTAATGCGCCCGAGCTTTTTCCCCCATGAGCCTCCACTGCTGCGAGGTCCCATCTGTTGGCTGGGGGGGTAGCAGGGCAGTGATGGAAAGATGGGGGGGGGATGGAGAAATGTCACGGAATATCGTGCCCAGTGACACCTGCTTGGGGTACGGCTGCACGGGCACCCGGCGTCCTCCCTTTCATTTGGCCAAGCGGCTCTGAATCCTGCTTGTGGCTGTCTCAAGATTCCTGTTTATACTCCAATCAAGTTAAGTTGATATGTTGGTGCAGATCTTAAGGGGGGGGGAAATTGGCTCATGCCCCCTTTGGGGTGATAACTTCACTGGGGCGCTACTTCTAGTGCCCCGAAAAAGTTGGCGCCCCCGCGCCCGAAATTCAATGGTAGCTCCCCAAGCAGGAGGCGGGGCGCTACTGGAAGCGCTCCCCCTCCCTCTTGGGGCGCTCCCATTGAATATGGCGGGACTATGTGCAGCAGCGCCACACACGCTGGCATGGAGAGCCGCGGCACTGCAGGCCTACCTCCCCGATGCAGTGCGCATCGGGGCCCTGCTGGAACACTGGGGAGCGGGGGAGCCCGGCACTCGAGGAGTTCAGGGCTGACGGATCGCGGCCGGCACCCCGCGGGAGGAGGCCAGAGGGGGCCGGTGCTGGCAGGTGGCCCCGCCCTTTAATTATCGCCACCCCAGCCCCAAGAAACACCCCCCCCCCCGACCCTGTCGGAGATAGCGTCCGCTGAGCCAAGTTTGCGGTCGGGGCGTGAGCGGGATGCAGCGCCGCGGGACACTACTGGCTACTTCTAACCTCCCGCTGAATTTCACATGAAGTGTTAGCTGCACCATGCCCGGGCGCTAGTTGCTTTGCGCCCCATTAGGGGGCGCTAACGGGAGGCGCAAAGCAACCGAATTTTGCCCCCTAGGTGTGAGTCAGTGAGATGCTGAGAGGCCAGCTGATCCCACGAGTTTCCATCCTGGAATCTGAGATCCACTGCCGACAGGGCAAAGAAACACAAGGAAGTGAAACACTTTCCATCGCAGGTTTACATCCTTACACGGGTTGTACAACTAACTCAATGGAGCACATCGGGAGTGATTTTGCAAAGTATTACATAGAATTTACAGCACAGAAACAGGCCATTCGGCACAACAGGTCCATGCCGGTGTTTATGCTCTGCATGAGCCTCCTCCCACCCCTCTTCATCTCGCATCCTTCAATTCCTTTCTCCCTCATGTGTTTATCTAGCTTCCCCTTAAATGCTATTCGCCTTAACCACTCCATGTGGCCGCGAGTTCCACATTCTAACCACTCTGGGTAAAGAAGTTTCTCCTGAATTCCCTATTGGATTTATTAGTGACTCTTGTATTTATGGCCTCCTGGTCTCCCCCCACAAGTGGAAACATCTTCTCTACGCTATCAAACCCTTTCATCATTTTAAAGACCTCTATCAGGTCACCCCTCAGCCTTCTCTGTTCTAGAGAAAAGAGCCCCAGCCTGTTCAGTCAGCCCTGATAGGTACAACCTATCGGTTCTGGTATCATTATGTCGATTCACTGCCCATTGTACACCACGCCTGATTTTACTTTCCATTGAAGTCAATCAAAGGGAAAATCAGGGATAGTGTATAACATTCGAGGTCGCTCGCTTTACACCATCACCTATAGTTAAAGTTACTCCCATTCGGTCGAACAGACTACTTTTATAGGATAATTACTGATTGTATATATCCATATCCAATGTCTTTCAATGTTCTGGCCAAAATTTGTCCCTCAAACATGGGGTGCGATGTTGCCGGCCCTGGGGAGGTGAGTATGGAGGTGGGACTGCCGGGAAAATGGCAGAATCTGGGGGCGGGTGCCCAACCTCCCCCCCAACCAACCCGCCTCCGTGCCATCTTGCCAGGAGGCAGGTAGCCATCCCGTGCCGGGTCCTATCTCCTTGGAGGCGGATAGGGGATTACAGCCACTTAACTGCCTGTTAACAGGCAGAAAATAGGTTTATCCCCATTTTACCCACACAAGTGCGGGCTTCCCGAAGGCTCCGAACCCTGCCAGTGTCACCGAGGCGAGTAGTGGGTGGGAGGAGGTCGGAGGGGGTGCAAAAGTCCACTGTGAAGGTAAGTGATGGGTGCAAGTGTGGAGAGGTGAGTATCTGAGGTAAGTGGAAAGTGTTAGAAAAAGTGTACTTACCATTGTTTCTTCCTGCAGACTTCAGTCGGCGGGTATGCGGAGAGTCTCACACTTCCGCGGTAGAGATGACAGATGGCCGTTGCATTCACCAATGCAACAACCATCTAATTTCTACAAAAGAAAGAGGTTTGATGAGGTCTTGAGTTCAAGAACTCACCAAACTACAGAGAATGTCAGTGTTTGACAGCTTCACAGAACTGTCAAACGATGACAATTCATCTGTCAAAAATTTTTGACAGATGAAACGTCATACGCTGACGTTCTCTGCAACCGGCTTCCCCTTAATTGGCCTGCTAATTCCCGCTGGACGGGCTTAAAAAGGTCAATCAAGGGAAAATAGCATGGGTTGGCCAGAAGTGGATGGAGGCGGGACTAAAGCCCAACAAGTGGGAGTCCTGCCTCCAAAAGTTCCCCATTGGCAAAATCAGCCCCAGCGTCACTTAAAACAAAATCCCCAGATTATCCGGTCATTATCACATTGTTTGTGGGAGCTTGCTGTGCGCAAGATTAGCTGCCGTGTTTTACAGCAGTGACTGCACTTCAAAAGTGTTTCATTGGCTGTAAAGCGCTTTTTGGGATGTCCTGAGGTCGTGAAAGGCGCTATATAAATGCAAGTCTGTCTTTCTTTGAGTGCTCTTTTTAAAAATTTAAAAATTCTCATCCTTGTTTTCAAATCCCTCCATGGCCTCGCCCCCCCTCCCTATCTCTAGAACCTGCTCCAGCCCCACAGCCAATGTTCCCTGTCATTTTTTTTTGGGCCCTGCGCGGCTCCTATCAGGGGCTGCGTGAGCTGTTCAAAAAACTGCGCAGGCGCGGTTTTTTACATTGAAAAACCAGTGAGCTGGCTGCGCGGGTTTCCCTGGAGCGCTGCGCGAATGCACAGCCACACAGCTTAAAGGGAGCATTGCCCACGACCCTCCGAGATCTCCCTGCTCCTCCGATTCTGGCCTCTTGCATACCCGCGATTTTAATCACTCCACCGTTGGCGGCCGTGCCTTCAGCTGCCTAGGGCCTGAGCTCTGGAATCCCCTCGCGAAACCTCGCCGCCTCTCTCTCGCCTCCTTTAAGACGCTCCTTAAAACCTAACTCTTTGACCAAGCTTTTGGTCACCTGTCCTAATATCTCCTGATGTGGCTCCGTGTCAAATTTTGTTGGATTACGCTTCCGTGAAGCATCGTGGGACGTTTTACTACGTTAAAGGCGTGATATAAAAAAGCAAGGAAGTTATGCTCAACCTTTATAAAACACTGGCTCGGCCCCAGCTGGAGTATTGTGTCCAATTCTGGGTCCCACACATTAGGAAGGATGTCAAGGCCTTGGAGAGGGTGTAGAGGAGATTTACTAGATTGATACCAGGGAGGAAGGACTTCAGTTATGTGGAGAGACTGGCGAAGCTGGGATTGTTCTCCTTAGAGCTGAGAAGGTTAAGAGGAGATTTAATTGAGGTGTTCAAAATCATGAGGGGTTTTGATAGAGTAAATAAAGAGAAACTGTTTCCAGTGGCAGAAGTGTCAGTAACCAGAGGACACCGATTGAAGGTAATTGGCAAAAGAACCAGAGGGGAGATGAGAATTTTTTTTTACGCAGCGAGTTGTTATGAACTGGAATGCGCTGCCTGAAAGGGCGGTGGAAGCAGATTCAAAAGTAACTTTCAAAATGGAATTGGATAAATACTTGAAAAGGTGAAATTTGCGGGGCTATGGGGAAAGAGCAGTGGGTGTGGGTCTAATTGGGTCGCTCTTTCAAAGAGCCGGCACAGGCACGACGGGCCGAATGGCCTCCTTCTGTGCTGTATCATTCTATGATTCTACAAAAGGGTGTGGAGAGTATTTTTGTATTCAAAGTACTCCTCTATTGTCTATTCAACAAAATTACTCAATAGAATGCAATGTGTTATTGTTGTTTTACAAGGTCAAAACCTTCCCCTCAACAAGTCACGATTTGTCTGATTGCCATGTCTTGAGGCTGCTCCTTTGATGTCACTGAAAGGGAGGAGGCCCCGATTACCTCACAGTGGCTCTATTGAAGCTCTGTTGACTGCAGCGGGTAACGGCAGCTTCTGAGCAGCCTGGGAAACAATCCGTTGTGACCCAAGCTCGCGAGGACGCACCCGGGTGCGCGCCGGGCGTAGTGGGGCTCAAGTCGGGACCCTTGCAGGTTGGAGGCGACCTCTTCAGGGTAGGTTAGTTTTTTGACAATCTGGGTCAACAACAGCCACCAGCATTTATATCGCACCATTAATGTAGACACAACAGATATATTAGGACAGGTAACCAAAAGTTTGGTCAAGGAGGTGAGTTTTAAGGACGGAGTTAAAGGAGGTGAGAGAGAGGTGGAGATGTTTAGGGAGGGAATTCCAGAGCTTAGGGCCGAGGCAGCTGGTGGCATGGCCGCCATTGAATATGATGAATATTGGAGCCACCGTGTTCTACATGGCATAATGCCATTATTATAAAATAGTGGATCATAGAAGCATACAGCATGGAATCCGCCCCGATTTCTTTCGCCCTACAGCTGCTTAGGCCTGAAGCTCTGGAATTCCCTCCTCAATGACCTTCGCTGAATCATAAGGTCAGAAGTGGGGATGTCTGCTGATAACTGCACAGTGTTCAGCAAGACGTGGACAACATTCAGGCTTGGGCTAATAAGTGGCAAGTAACATTGGCGCCACACAATTGCCAGGCAATGACCATCTCCAACAAGAGAGAGTCTAACCACCTCCCCTTGACATTCAACGGCATTACCATTGCCGAATCCCCCACCATCAACATCCTGGGGAGTCACCATTGAATAGAAATTTATCTGGACCAGCTACATAAATACTGTGACGACAAGAACAGGTCAGAGGCTGGGTATTCTGCGGCGAGTGACTCACCTCCTGACTCACCAAAGCCTTTCCACCATCTACAAGGTGCAAGTCAGGAGTGTGATGGAATACTCTCCACTTGCCTGGATAAGTGCAGTTCCAACATGTTGAAATCTCGACTCCGAGTAAGACTCTAGACACCGGGTTCCATCAGAAAAGTAACACTTTAATGTTTTACTTGGTGCAACAAGGGAAGCGTGTCTCAGTCAATGGCTGAGGCAACAACTTCAACGAGCACTCTTTCGGACTCTTTATTTATACAGTGTAACAAACAACTCCTGATTGACACATCATTATCATACATCAAACCGTTTCATGCACAAGAACAATGAATAGAACATCTTATCACATTCCTGTACGTACACATAGTTAATCATTGCTACATACACAAAGACATCTGGCACCACAGACTTACTCCTATTCCTCTTACGTTGTTCAGTTACAGGCTGCACCTTGGGAGCGGTTTTGGTACCTAGCACATTCTGTTCTGACCGTGTTCCAACAGTCTTGCATCAGCTATTTCAATACTTAAACTTTTAACCCATGTCAACTATCCCATCATACTTTGCAAGACTGACACAAAACTATACAGGCTATTTTATATTTCCACAAACAACACTCAAGAAGTTCAACACCATCCAGGACAAAGCAGCTCACTTGAGTAGCACCCCATTCATCTTTTTAAATGCTCACTTTCCAGGGGAGGAGGTACAATGGATAATGATTAGGAGCAGTAATTCCTACCCCCTCCCCACCCCGGCTCATTCTCCTCCTCACTAATCCAGGACAAATCAGCCCACTTTAATGGCACCCCATCCACCACCTTAAACATTCACTCCCTCCACCACCGGTGTACCGTGGCTACAGTGTGTACCATCTACAAGATGCACTGCCGAAACTCGCCAAGGCTTCTTTGGCAGCACCTCCCAAACCTGCGACCTCTACCACCTAGAAGGACAAGGGCAGAAGGCGCATGGGGACACCACCACCTCCAAGTTCCCCTGCAAGTCAAACACAACATCCCGACTTGGAAATATATCAGCCGTTCCTTCATCATCGCTGGGTGAAAATCCTGGAACTCCCTCCCTAACAGCACAGTCGAGTACCTTCACCACACGGACTGCAGCGGTTCAAGAAGGCGGCTCACCACCACCTTCTCGAGGGTAATTAGGAATGGGCAATAAATGCTGGCCTTGCAAGCGACGCCCACATCCCGTGAATGAATAAAAAAGAAGCATCTGTGCCTCTCTCTCCTCCTTTAAGATGCTGTTGAGGCTAGGGGTCAATTGAAGATTTCAAAACTGAGGTTTTTGTTAGGCAAGGGTATTAAGGGTTACAGAAGCAAGGCGGGTAGCTGCTGCTGAGATACATGATCTAATTGAATGGCAGAACAGACTCAACAGGGTCCTGTTTCTGTGTTCCTTAAAACCTACCTCTTTGACCCAGACACCATAAATTTGCATTCAAATATAAAAGGCGCACAATTGGTGAATTACAGATTCAAACATGCTTATTATTATTTTGAGTTCAGCTAATTTAATTTATACTTGTCTGTGGAATTATTTCCTGGACCATTCACTGAGTTGGAAACAATGGTGTATTAGCTGGTATTGAGTTGCGTAATTGTAAAAGGAGATTTATAAAAATGAGCCCCAACACCAGGAAATCTGCGATTCACTTTACAACATGGTACAGTGCGAGAACAATGACAATCCAAGCAGATAAGGAAGAACGATCAGGATTCCCGGACGGCGGTAATTTAAGGAGCGCTTTCAGGCCGAGCCGTCTTTCAGATGAAATATTAAACTGATGCCCCGTCTGCTCTCACAGGTGAGCGTAAAAGATCCCATGGCACTATTTCGAAGAAGGGCAGGGGAGTTATCCCCGGTGTCCTGGGCCAATATTTATCCTTCAGTCAGCATCACTAAAAACAGATTATCTTGTCATTATCACATTGCTGTTTGTGGGAACTTGCTGTGCGCAAATTGGCTGCTGCGTTTCCCACGTTACAACAGTGACGACACTCCAAATAGTGCTTCATTGGCTGTAAAGGCTTGTTTCCTCTCGGGTATTGTAGATTAAAGGGTGATCTAATTGAGGTGTTTAAGATGATTAAAGGAGTTGATAGAGTTGATAGAGAGAGAGACTAGTTCCTCTGGTGGGGGGAGTCCAGAACAAGTGGGCATAATCTTAAAAATGAAGATGGCTGCCGTCCTTGCGAGCTCCGTGCGTACCAGGCAGCTAAGTGTTCTTGCTGCTTGGTGCTCTCGGCTCGCCAAGAAAAAAACATTTCACTGACTAGATTACACTTCTTGTATTTAGTTATGTGACCAATAAAATTGAAATTGAGAGCTAGGTTGATCAGAGGTGATGTCAGGAAGCACTTCTTCACACAAAGGATAGTGGAAATCTGGAAAACTCTCCCCCAAAAAGGTCGCGAAAGGCGCTATATAAATGCAAGTCTCTTTTTTTTCCCGGTGGCCCTGGGAGTGTATTGGTCACCTGCTCCCGGAGCTCAGACCCTTTAGTAATCTCCGTTTTGTTCAGTGGAAGACAATGTGCGCTGAATCGACATTGGGGGTGTCTGGTTTCCCCTTTGGAAGGGGAGAGCAGAAAGAAGGACGGCTCTTAATTCGTTTGTCACCAAACCTAGAAAGGGTCGCCTTAGCTTTGGGCGATGCTGGAAATCAGGCGATATGGGACCGGCCGCCTGTTATACAGCTCTCCCGATTGGCGTCAATGGAAGGGAACGTTGGTATAGTGGGCGGCTCATCCAATATCGCCCAGGCTCCACCACTGCCCGAGGGTTACAGTCACCTCTCGAGCTTCAGTGAATGCAGTACAGAATCTTGTGCGTAGATTTTACCACCTGGGTGTTAAACTGGCAAAGTGGATTAGCAGTCCATTGTACCTGTTAATCTCACATCCTCTGTACTTAAAGGATTTTTTTACTTATTTTACTGTATTTCCTTTTGTTGAGTAACAAAAATTGTTGTCGTTTCTGTCGTTACCACATAAGCTGGAGTTGACCTGAAACCATACGATTGCACAATGCCCCGATCAGCCTCTAATTATAGCTGTTAAAAATGGTCTACTCCTGTGTCACCTGTTCTGCCAATACATGGCTGGTTTAATTTCCCTTCCATGCTCTCACTGTTCAACTCCCGACTGGCCAAGCTACCAACTGATTTACATAGGAAAATAGGAAGAGGAGGAGGCCATTCAATGAGATCATGGCCGATCCATGACCTAACTCCATCTACCTGCCTGGGTTCCCTCACCCTTAATACCCTTGCCCAGCAAAAAATCTACCAATCTCAGTTCTGAATTTTTCAATTGACCCCCAGCCTCAACAGCTTTTGGGGGAGAGTTTTCCAGATTTCCACTACCCTTTGTGTGAAGAAGTGCGTCCTGACATCACCTCTGATTGGCCTCACTCTAATTTTAAGATTATGCCCCCTTGTTCTGGACTCCCCCCCCCCCCCCCCCCCCACCAGAGGGAATAGTTTCTCTCTATCGACCCCATCAACTCCTTTAATCATCTTAAACACCTCAATTAGTTCACCACTTAATCTACTATACCCGAGAGGACACGAGCCTAGTCTATTCAACCTGCCCTCATAATTTGATCATATATTGTAAAGCAGAAAGAAAAAAAGACCTGCATTTCTATAGCGCCTTTCACAACCACCGGACATCTCAAAGCGCTTTACAGCCAATGAAGTACTTTTTGAAGTGTAGTCACTGTTGTAATGTGGGAAACGCGGCAGCCAATTTGCGCGCAGCAAGCTCCCACAAACAGCAATGTGATAATGACCAGATAATCTGTTTTTGCTATGTTGGTTGAGGGATAAATATTGGCCAGGACACCAGGGAGAACTCCCCCTGCTCTTCTTTGAAATAGAGCCGTGGGATCTTTTGCGTCCACCTGAGAGAGCAGACGGGGCCTCAGTTTAACGTCTCATCCAAAAGACGGCACCTCCGACAGAAGAATAACAACTGCAGACATGGCGGGGAGTGGGGGTGGTGAGCGGGGAAAGTTTGTCAATTCCACCCCCTCCCCCCCTCTCCTGAGAGCGCTGACTCTTCCTGTGGTATGGTCCCACGGGAGATGATAGCTGGGCCAAGTGGCCATTCCTCATTGCGTCTGGGCCTCTCTGGTCTGCAAGACCTGGCACAGCACCACATGGTGCGTTTCAACACCGAGTTACTCTGCTTAGCCCTCAGCAGCTTCGGGGGACATCAGTTACCCACTCGAGCTCCAGGCTCCTAGTTTGTTGAGTTAAGGTAACCCCCCTCGACGTGTTTACTGCCTTGCATAGGTGTCAGTTCGCCGATGTGCTTACGTGGCACAAAAAGGTCTGTGCTGGCATTGAATGTGGAGCAAGAACGTGGCTATAGAGATGAGGAGAAATGTTTTCTCGCAGAGTGTCGTGAGTCTGGAACTCTCTTCCTCAGAGGGCGGTGGAAGCAGAGTCTTTGAATATTGTTAAGACAGAGGTAGATAGATTCTTGGTAAGCAAGGGGGTGAAAGGTTATCGGGGTAGGTGGAAATGTGGAGTAATCGGATCAGCCATGATCTTACTGAATGGTGGAGCAGGCTCGAGGCGCCGAGTGGCCTACTCCTGCTCCTAATTTGTACGTACGTATGTATCTTAAGCGATGTCAAACAGTCCTTCAAATATTTGGTAATAGCTTGGCTGGGAAGCTTCTCAGACGTTGTCCGACGGGCAGCCGAAACCCCTTACCTCCAACAGCTTATAGATGTCCTGGTCACAGAGGTCCATTCAGCTGCCTCTTCTACTTCCCCCCCCGCCCCAGCAAGCCCACCAAGCTCCCCAGGCTGCCCCCTCTCCCACCCACCCCCCTAGCTCTGAACCCATGTCTTCCTCCGAGTCACTCTCCTCTTGCCCCCTGAAGTCCTCTCCAAGATCATCTTTTCCACGAGACCCACCTCCAGCTCCCTGGACCTCATTCCCACTAAACGGCTGATTCCCCCAATTTCCCTTCCTGGACTCCTAGCTGGCCGACATTGTAAATAGTTCCCTCTCCTCAGGTAATGCCCCCTCCCTTTAAAAACCGGCATCATCGACCCTTCTGCTTTTGCAAAGTACCGCCCCATCTCCAATCTCTCTTTCTTTAGCTGTGTCAGCCGTGGCTCAGTTGGGTAGCACTCTCACTCTTTGACGTCAGAAGGTTGTGGGTTCAAGTCCCACTCCATGGGACTTGAGCACAACAACCTAGGCTTGTGGTGTATGTAACCGTTCCACCTTTAAGAGAACTATTTTAAGAGTTGCACTACTTTATCTTGGCTGCTGTATACTGTAATACCGGTGGTGACCACACCGGTATATAAGTGCTGTGTAATGATTTATTGGGCAGTTCCGCCCTGACCTTCGACTAGTAAAGACCTGTTAAAATTTACTCTTGTGGTCTGTGTAGTAATTCTCACTATAACACACAGACTTAACAGTGGCGATGAGTACGATCTTACCCTGCGGCAGAGATACATCCAAGGCAGTTGACGGGCGTTGAGAGGAGGCATCCGCCCTCATCATCCTGCTGAGAAAAGACGCAGGTCTGAAGAGCAAAGGAAGAATCCTGACATGAAGTCTTCCATCAGCAACAGGCAGTGATCATCCCTTCTATCACGGTGGTGGGTAAGCCGATCAGCGACGAGCAGCAAGTCGGCCACGTTGGCTGTGAAGTAGGGGAGGGAAAAACGGAGGATATAAGGGCGGAGAACTCGAGCACGGCCGGGGAAAAGAGCCGGACAGAAGTCGGGGCCAGAGGCGCTGAGACTGGGGCAGCGTAAGGCACGGGAGCCGCGGTGAATGCAAACGCAGCCGGTGTAAAAGACTGGGCTGCAAGCGGGCTGGGAGACGCAACAGCGTCGAGAGAGAGCTCGACCGCAACCGGTGAAAAAGGCCGGGCAGCTACCGAGGCCGCGAGGCGCAGCGACCGGGTCAGCGTAAGGCGCGGGAGAAAATAAAAAATAAAAAAACCGCGGAGAACTCAGCCGCAGCCGGGGGAAAGGACCGGACTGCAAGAGGGGCTGGGAGGCACGATTTGAAAACCGCTGGGGCGGGCGAACGCAGCAATATGGCAATCGCCATTACAGCCAGCGGGGGAGAAAGGCAAACGCGGGAAGCCGCCATTTTCGTAGGCGGGGGAAGAAGACAAGCGCGGGAAACCGCCATTTTGAAAAAAAAAAATAAAAGAACAATTTCTTTTTGTTTCTCAAGAAGATTGCGAGGATGCCTAAGCGTGGTAACATCAACGATTTCGATCCCGATGTTGAAGAGTGGGCCACGTATGTAGAACGCATAGAGACAGCACGGTGGCATAGTGGTTAGCACTGTTGCCTCACAGCGCCAGGGACCCGAGTTCGAATCCGGCCTCGGGTGACTGTCTGTGTGGAGTTTGCACATTCTCCCCGTGTTTGCGTGGGTTTCCTCCGGGTGCTCCGGTTTCCTCCCACAGTCCAAAGATGTGCGGGTTAGGTTGATTGGCTATGATAAATTGACCCTTAGTGTTTGGGGGATTAAATACGTGGGGTTACGGGGATAGGGTGGGATATGTGTTGATGTAGGGGTTACGGGGATCGGGTGGGATATGTGTCGGTGCAGGCTCGATGGGCCGAAATGGCCTCTATCTGCACTGTGGGGTTTCTGTGATTCTGTGATTCTGTGATATATTGTAAGGCAAATAAAATATCAGATGAAGATAAAGCACTAACCTTACTAAACTCAATGGGTGCGAAGACATACGGGCTATTGAAGCATCTTCTATCACCAGCTAAACCGGCGGATCAGACTTTCGCTAAAATTGTTGCTGTCCTGAAAAATCATTTGAACCCCACACCGCTGATGTTAGCGGAACGATTTAAATTTTATGCGAGAACGCAACTGAAAGAGGAAAGCAACGCGGAGTATTTAATTGAACTGCGTAAGCTAGCGAAATACTGTCAGTTTGGGGAAAGTCTGACAGAGGCACTGAGAGACAAATTCGTGTGTGGATTGTCAAAAGAAGGAACACAAAAGCGGCTGCTTGAAGAGAATGATCTTACACTTGATAAGGCTGTCACTATTGCAGCATCGCACGAAGCCGCAGTGAGAGGCACTGCGGAAATGCAGCTGAAGGCAGCGGTACTCAGCGTAGATCAAATGGCTTTGGGTACAACGAAATGTTATGGTTGTGGAAAGACAACACACGATCAGAACCAATGCGGGTTTAAAAACCAGGAATGTAGAAAATGTGGCAAGCTTGGTCACATAGTTAAAGTATGCCGGTCAGGAAAGAAGACCAGCAACAAAAAGTCACCGCAGGAAAAGTGCAGAAAGGTACATAAGGTGGCTGAGAAGAGTTCGGATGAACAGAATTCGGATTCAGACTCCAACAGCAAGGAACTGGGTAGTCTGAGAATTCACAATGTGAGTAAGGAAGCTGACCTACAAACTATCTGGGTCACACTGCAGATAGCAGGAGTCCAAGTGAAGATGGAATTGGACACTGGATCAGCGTTGACGGTCATGAATAAGCAAGATTACAAAAGGTTATTCACACATATTCCCCTACGGGATACGGAGATAGTATTGCAGACATACACGGGGCAAAGGGTATACCCCATCGGAAAGATAAAAGTCAAGGTGATACACAAGGGCAAAGAACACCAAGGAATGGACTTATATGTACTACCTGAGGGAGGTCCACGACTTCTGGGACGGGAGTGGATCAGGAAAATAAATATGGACTGGCACTCCCTAAAAGCAATGACGGTAGATTCCGGAAAAAAAATGTCAAACCTGAACGATTGTCCAGAATATTGGATGAGGCTAAAGAGGTGTTCCAACAGGGACTGGGAACACTAAGAGGAATTAAGGCAAAAATCAAGATTGCAGAACATGCAAACCCAAAATTTTTCAAAGCCAGACCGGTACCTTATGCGATACGACCTGCTGTGGAAGCTGAGCTGGAAGGGCTAGAACGTTCAGGAGTACTGTCTAAGGTGGACTGGAGTGAGTGGGCCACGCCCATTGTTCCCGTCATGAAGCGTTCATCGAGTAACAAGCCAGGGGAACCGGGGAAGGTCCGCATCTGTGGAGACTTCAAGATCACAGTTAATCCGGTGCTTCACACGGTGCAATATCCGCTTCCGCGGATTGAGGATATCTTTGCTTCATTGTCTGGCGGGAAACACTTCACCAAGATAGACCTGGCGCAAGCGTACTTACAGATGGAAGTTGAGGGAGAGTCGCGCCAGTATCTCACAATCAACACGCACAGAGGCTTGTATCGATATAATAGACTGGTTTTTGGAGTGGCTTCGGCTCCAGCAATTTGGCAGAGGGTCATGGAGCAGGTATTACAGGGAATTCCAAACACTCAATGTTACTTGGACGATATCCTGATTACAGGAGATGACGATGAGGAACACCTTGCAAATTTGAAACTGGTGCTCACCGGATTGAAGGAATATGGACTTCGAGTTAATCGCCAGAAATGTGAGTTCTTTCAGAAACGGATCTCGTACTGTGGTCATGTCATTGACCTGGAGGGGCTGCACAAGTCACCTGACAAGATCGAAGCTGTTGTGAAGGCTCCCGCTCCGGAAAATGTATCCCAGTTGAGGTCGTTCCTAGGGTTGATTAACTATTACCATAAGTTTCTGCCAAATCTATCCACGGTGCTGCACCCGCTGAATGCTCTTTTGCAGCAAGAAGTACCATGGAAGTGGAGCGAGGACTGTAAGAAGGCCTTTCGCAAAAGCAAGGCATTGATCACCTCAGAGGAAGTGTTGGCTCATTTCAACCCAACGCTACCTATTTGTTTAGCTTGTGATGCTTCTCCTTATGGTATTTGAGCAGTACTCTCACACAAGTTGCCAAATGGCTTGGAAAGGCCAGTCACATTTGCATCCAGATCATTGACCTCCGCTGAGCGCAACTATGCTCAGATAGATAGGGAGGCTCTCAGCCTGGTGTGGGGAGTAAAGAAGTTTAATCATTACCTGCAGGGCCAGAAGTTTACACTGCTGACAGACCACCAGCCGTTGGTATCCATATTCAACCCTAAAAAGGGCGTTTCCATTATGACAGCGCAAAGGCTACAGAGGTGGTCCCTTTTCCTAGGGGCACACCAATATGACATAGAATGCAAAGGATCAAAACAGCATGGGAATGCTGACGGTTTATCGCGCCTACCGTTGCCAACGGTAGAAGAGGCGCCTACAGTGGACCCAGTGGAGATGTTCCACTCAACCATAGTGGAATGTCTACCAGTAACAAATTCTACCATCGAAAAGGAAACGAGAAATGACCCGACTCTCTCACGAGTCTACGATTTAACGGTGAAGGGATGGCCAGCACATGGCGAACCACTGTTGCCAGCATTCTCACAAAGAAGAGAGCAGCTGTCAGTGTGCCGAGGAACTTTGATGTGTGGATCCAGAGTGGTGATTCCACCCAAACTCCAGCATAAAGTGCTAAAGGAGCTTCACGAGGGGCATCTGGGTGGAGTGAAAATGAAGAACCTAGCCAGAGCGTTTGTGTGGTGGCCAGGTATCGATGGAGACATCGAAGAAATGACCAAGAGCTGTCTAGGATGCCAGAAGGTCCAAAACGCCCCACCACAAGCCCCTCTACATCCATGGGAGTGGCCCTCATCTCCATGGCAAAGGGTACATATCGACTTTGCTGGTCCATTTATGGACTCAATGTTCTTAATCGCGGTGGATGCACACTCCAAGTGGCCGGAGGTAATAAAGATGTCCTCCACCACCACGGAAAAAACCATCACAGTATTAAGGACCATATTTGCCAGGAATGGGCTGCCGGAACAGATCTGTTCTGATAATGGACCGCAATTTGTATCCGAAGGATTCAGGAAGTTCTTAAAAAACAATGGGGTTAAGCACTACACGTCCGCCCCATACCATCCCGCCACCAATGGATTAGCTGAAAGGTTTGTCCAGACCTTCAAGAAGGCCATAAAGGCCATGGGTAATGAAGACATAAATCTACAACATAAGGTAGATAACTTCTTGTTGGCGTACAGGAATGCAACACATGTGGTTACAAACCAAACTCCCGCCATGAAGTTTTTCAATAGAAGACTAAGATGCCGGCTGGATTTGATCAAGCCAAACATCAGAAGGGACGTAGAGAACCGGAAATTTCAAGGCATGAATAAAAGGCCAACTAGAACCTTCCAGATAGGTCAACAAGTTTTGGCCCGGGACTACCGTACCGAGAAATGGCAGCCTGGAACTATTTGCACACGACTAGGACCGCTGATGTATACCGTGGACATTGGTGAAAGCATAATAAGGCGCCATGTTGACCAGATCATAGAGTCATCCGAAAAGGGACAACCTACTCCACAACTCTATACGCCTAATGATGAAGCAGAGATACCCATAGTATCTACCTCCGATCCGGTGATACTGGAATCAGATGAACCCGACACTGGCATTCAAGCCGAATCGACCTTGCCAAAAGAACCTACTACACCACCGAAAACTACTACACCACCGAGGCGTTATCCGGACCGAGTCAGGAAGCCTCCAGAGAGACTGAATCTGTGAACTGTTTTTACATGAAGTTGTGTATATATGTTATTATGTTATGTTAATGGGGAATATATACTGTTAAGCTAAAAAGGGAGGATTGTGGTGTATGTAACCGTTCCACCTTTAAGAGAACTATTTTAAGAGTTGCACTACTTTATCTTGGCTGCTGTATACTATAATACCGGTGGTGACCACACCGGTATATAAGTGCTGTGTAATGATTTATTGGGCAGTTCCGCCCTGACCTTCGACTAGTAAAGACCTGTTAAAATTTACTCTTGTGGTCTGTGTAGTAATTCTCACTATAACACACAGACTTAACAAGGCTGACACTCTAGTGCAGTGCTGAGGGAGTGCTGCACTGTCAGAGGTGCTGTCCTTCAGATGAGACATTAAATCGAGGCACCGTCTGCTCTCTCAGGTGGACATAAAAGATCCCGTGGCACTATTTCAACGAGGCACAGGGAAGTTATCCCCAGTGTCCTGGCCAATATTTATCTCTCACCTAACATAACAAAAACAGATTATCTAGTCATTATCATATTGCTGTTTGTGGGAGCTTGCTGTGCGCATATTGGCTGCTGCGTTTCCTACATTACAACAGTGTCTACACTTCAAAAGTATTTCAGTGGCTGTAAAGCGCTTTGAGATGTCCGGTAATTGTGAAAGGTGCTATATAAATCTAAGTCGTTCTTTTTTCCTGTCCAAAGTCCTTGACCACGTTGCCGCCTCCGGAACCTGTGTCCGTCTTTCCCACAGCTCCACGTTTGAATCTCTCCAAACAGGTTTCCGCTTCTGCCACATGGCCTAACGTCTCTAACCAAAGTGATAATTAACATCCTCTGTGACTGCGGCAGCGCGCGTCCTCCTTGACCTCTCTGTAGCCTCAGACACAGTGGGCCACGCCATCCTCTTCCCGGCCTCGCCTCAGTTGTCCACCTCACTGGGCACACCCTTGCTTTGATTCCACACTTACCTGTCCAACCATAGCCAGAGCTTCTCCAGTGAAGGTTTCTCTCCACTGCTCACACCATTGCCTCTGGAATCCCCGCCCCCACCCCCCGAGGTTTCGTCCTTGGCCCCTTCCACTTCCTTAGCTACAAGCTGTCTCCATGGCAACCTCACCCTCCGACAAAGGGATCACATTTCATGTGTTCGCTGATGAACTCCCAGCTCTAGCTCTCCTCCACCTCTCTGACCCCTTCCATCGCCTCTGTGCTATCAGACTGTTTTTCCCAACATCCAGCCGCAATTTCTCCAGTTAAGCATTAGCCTTCAGGTTTGGACCCCAACTTGATACCCTTGCCATTGATTCCATCGCCCTGCCCGACCAGTATCTCGAGACTATTCACAACCTAAAAACCCTACTCGGCCTTGAGCTGAGCTTCTAACCCCATGTCCTCTCCGTTGCAAAGACCCCCTCACTTCCACCTCCATAACACTCGACCGTGCCTTTGTCACCTCCAGACTCGACTATTTCAATGCTCTCTTGGCCGGAGATAAAATATGCAGACATGGGCAGTCAGGACATGGGGGTGTGGTTTGAAACAGACTACTGCGGGACAATCAATCAATAATAGGCTCTCAGAAAGTTGGAATGTAGGGGAGAATAGTCAGACATGATCTTGTAAGACAACCTACTGGTGTGGGAAGGGTGGTGCGTCTGAAGCATGGCTGGAGTGTCAGCCGTGGCTCGGTGGGCAGCACGCTTGTCTCTGAGCCAGAAGGTTGTGGTGTTCGAGTTCCCACTCCAGGACATTTGAGCACAAAATCGGGGCTGACACTCCCAGTGCAGCGCTGAGGGAGCGCTGCACTGTCGGAGGTGCCCTCTTTCGGATGCGATGTTAAACCGAAGCATCCTCTGCCCTCTTAGGTGGACGTAAAAGATCCCACGGGCACTATTTCGAAGAAGAGCAGCGGAGTTATTCCCCGGTGTCCTGGGCCAACATTTATCCCTCAACCAGCATCACTAAAACAGATTATCTGGCCATTATCACAATGCTGTTTGTGGGAACTTGCTTTGCGCAAATTGGCTGCCGCGTTTCCCCCATTACAACAGTGAATACACTACAAAACAAAAGGACTTCATTGGCTGTAAAGCGCTTTGGGATGTCCGGTGGTTGTGAAATGCGCCTCAGAAACGCAAGTCTTTCTTTTATTTTCCATCATTATGGAACAATAAGTTGTACAGTTTGAATGAAATGCCACTTTATATGTTCACCTTACTGTATCAGATCTTGTCTCACCGAGTGAAGACAAAGTCCAAAAGACACAAATATATGGTTCAGATCACAAGGGAGTACTACTGTTATACCCCTGGCTATTCTGTCATCCCAAAATTTATCACCTTAAATTTCTGCACCTTAAATTTCACCAGACATCTACCTGCGCAATCTTCTAACCTGTATAACGCACTCTCTTCATGTTAAATGTTGAGTCAGATCTGCATTGAAGCTATTTTTGGGTCACTGTGTCTCCGCAGTTTCCTGTGCCTTGGGGGGCCTCGGCATGACATCTGTGATATGTAACAGAGCAGGGTTGTCAGGTGCGAACAATATCATGCTTACCAGTGTCATCTGTGTCTCAGTTGATAGTACACTCGTTTTTGAGTCATGAAGGTTGTAGGTTCAAGTCCCACTCCCAGAGACTTGAACGCATAAAGCTATGGAGGGAGTGCAGTGAAGGTTCACTCCAGGCTGATACCTGGGATGGCAGGAATGACGTATGAAGAGAGATTGGGTTGATTAGGCTTATATTCGCTAGAGTTTAGAAGAATGAGAGGGGATCTCATTGAAACTTATAAAATTCTAACAGGACTAGACAAACTAGATGCAGGAAGGATGTTCCTGATGGTCGGGGAGTCCAGAACCAGGGGTCACAGTCTAAAGATAAGGGGTAAGCCATTTAGGACTGAGATGAGGAGGAATTTCTTCACCCAGAGAGTGGTGAACCTGTGGAATTCTCTACCACAGAAGACAGTTGAGGCCAATTCATTAAATATATTCAAGAAGAAGTTAGATATATTTCTTAAGGCTAAGGGGATCAAGGGATATGGGGAGAAAGCAGGGACAGGGTACTGAATTTGGATGATCAGGCCATGATCGCATTGAATGGCGGAGCAGGCTCCTATCTTCTATGCTAGGCTGACACTCCAGTGCAGCGCTGAGGGGGTGCTGTCTTTCGGGTGAGACGTTAAACCGAGTCCCCGTCTGCTTTGTCAGATGGACGTAGAAGATCCCACAGCACTATTTGAAAGAAGAGCAGGGGAGTTATCCCTGGTGCCCTGGGCCAATATTTATCCCTCAGCCAGCATAACAAAAACAGATGATCTGGCCATCATCATCACATTGCTGTTTGTGCACAAATTGGCTGCTGCGTTTCCCACATTACAACACTCCAATAAAGTACTTCATTGGCTGTAAAGCGCTTTGAGACGTCTGGTGATCGCGAAAGGTGGTGTGTGAATGTAAGTCTTTCTTTACTGCTGCGCATGGTAAAGAGTGAGATTGGAGCCTCCCTCTATAGGTACGGTAGCATAGTGGTTATGTTACTGGACTAGTAAGCCAGAGGCCTGGAATAATGAGAAATCTGGGGAACATGAGTTCTAAATCCCACCATAGCAGCTGGGGAATTTAAATTCAGTTAATTAAATTAAAAAAAATTTAAAATCTGAAATAGAAAGCTAGCTGGTGACCATGAAACTACCGGATGGTCGTAAAAGCCCATCTGGTTCACTGATGTCCTTTAGGGAAGGAAATCTGCTTCTTTTCTGTCAACAGTGCTTAAAATTCAGCAAAGCGGGTACGGTAGCACAGTGGTTATGTTACTGAACTAGTAATGATCCAAAGACGTGAGTTCAAATCCCACCATCAGGCAGCTGGGGATTTTAAATTCAATTCATTGAAATAAAAATCTGGGATTAAAAACTAGTACCAGTAATGGTGATCCATGAATGCTACCTGATTGTCGTATAAACCCATCTGATGCCCTTTCGGGAAGGAAATCTGCCGCCCTTACCCGGTCTGGCCTATATGTGACTCCAGACCCACAGCAATGTGGTTGACTCTTAACTGCCCTCTGAAATGGCCGAGTAAGCCACTCAGTTGTATGAGGCAGTTCACCACCACCTTCTCAAGGTTCTCAATTAGGGGTGGGCAATTAATGCTGATCTTGCCAGCGACGCCCACTTCCCGTGAACAAATAAATAAAAATAAGAAAATTCA
Source organism: Somniosus microcephalus (assembly GCF_052327205.1). Lineage (NCBI taxonomy): Eukaryota > Metazoa > Chordata > Chondrichthyes > Squaliformes > Somniosidae > Somniosus > Somniosus microcephalus. The sequence goes on along the minus strand of NW_028225179.1, from coordinate 136,749,193 downwards.
GCCCTAACACGATGCTTTAGTGTCAGTTAATGAGGGCACCATACTGAACTTATATGGCATTTCTCCATTCAGAAGAGTTTGCTCATTTAAAACAAATAGATTGAAAGCCTGCGCTAAAAATGTCTCATCGATGGGCGCCGATCTTTTTGCTTCGGGCATTGACGGCAAAATATTGGCCGGACATGTCAGTTATCCAACCAGGCAGCGGTATCCCAGCCATATCCGTATAACTGCCCACTTTCCAGGGGAGGAGGGACAATATATAATGATTAGGAGCGGAATTCACTCCCCCACTAGGAACCCCGGCTCATTTTCCTCCTCACTAATCCAGGACAAAGCAGCCTGCTTGATTGGCAGCCCATCCACCACTTTAAACATTCACTCCCTCCACCACCGGCGTACCGTGGCTGCAGTGTGTACCATCTACAAGATGCATTGCAACAACTCGTCAAGGCTTCTTTGACGGCACCTGCCAAACCCGCAACCTCCAACAGGACAAAGGCAGTAAGTGCATGGGAACACGACCACCTCCAAGTTCTCCTCCAAGTCACACACCATCCCGACGCAGATGTAAATTGCCCGATCCTTCATGGTCGGTGGGTCAAAATCCTGGATCTCCTGACCTAACAGCACTGTGGGAGTACCTTCACACGGACTGCAGCGGTTCAAGAAGGCGGCTCACCACCACCTTCTTGAGGACAATTAGGGAATGGGCAATAAATGCTGGCCTTGCCAGCAGCACCCACACCCTGAGAATGAATGAATAAATTATTCACCAGTGTCTTTGTTACGGACGTCGTACGGAAACCAGGCCTTCTCCTCCCACCCCCGATCGATCTCGTAGATATGTGGCAGAGCAGATCACGAGCCGAGCAGGTGCCTGGGTGCAACCTTCTGGCACAATTGGCATTGCATACCGACTTACAGGCCGCAAGAAGATACGGGCGCGGTGGCGCCTGGTCTGGCATCGGCGCAGACCGCTGGCGGGATCCCTGGGGCACGGCAAAGGCTCATGCTGGGGGTATGCCTGCACGGGCACTAATTGCCCCCCCGCCCAACCCCCCAATGTTATCTCAACCGAGTGCCGACTCCTCCTACGTGAGCCTGGACAGCCATCGCGGGCAAGCTATTCACTGGCGGGGGAGGGGGGGTTGGCCTCGTTTACACCTGGTTTTGGCCAACATTCACGCTGAAGCATGTGGTCTTGTGTAAACAACTCGTGTAATGCTACATCTGCCATCACACTACTCCACCAACAAGAAAATAGAAAACGTCAGTAAAAGATGGAGAATCTGGAAACATCCACTTTATTAATGTATTAGTACAGTGGGTCAGACATTGTCCTTTCACCCTCTGGGACTGGGCGGTGCAGTGTGTCAGACACTGTCCTTTCCCCCTCTGGGACTGGGCGGTGCAGTGGGTCAGACACTGTCCTCTCTCCCTCTGGGACTGGGTGGTGCAGTGGGTCAGACACTGTCCTCTCTCCCTCTGGGACTGGGTGGTGCAGTGGGTCAGACACTGTCCTTTCCCCCTCTGGGACTGGGCGGTGCAGTGGGTCAGACACTGTCCTCTCTCCCTCTGGGACTGGGCGGTGCAGTGGGTCAGACACTGTCCTTTCCCCCTCTGGGACTGGGCGGTGCAGTGGGTCAGACACTGTCCTCTCTCCCTCTGGGACTGGGTGGTGCAGTGGGTCAGACACTGTCCTTTCCCACTCTGGGACTGGGTGGTGCAGTGGGTCAGACACTGTCCTTTCCCCCTCTGGGACTGGGTGGTGCAGTGGGTCAGACACTGTCCTTTCCTGCTCTGGGATTGGGTAGTGCAGTGGGTCAGACACTGTCCTTTCCCCCTCTGGGACTGGGTGGTGCAGTGGGTCAGACACTGTCCCTTCCCCCTCTGGGGCTGGGTGGTGCAGTGGGTCAGACACTGTCCATTCCCCCTCTGGGACTGGGTGGTGCAGTGGGTCAGACACTGTCCTTTCCCCCTCTGGGACTGGGTGGTGCAGTGGGTCAGATACTGTCCTTTCCCCCTCTTGGACTGGGTGGTGCAGTGGGTCAGACACTGTCCTTTCCCCCTCTGGGACTGGTGGTGCAGTGGGCCAGACACTGTCCTTTCCCCCTCTGGGACTGGGTGGTGCAGTGGGTCAGACACTGTCCTTTCCCCCTCTGGGACTGGGTGGTGCAGTGGGTTAGACACTGTCCTTTCCCCCTCTGGGACTGGGTGGTGCAGTGGGTCAGACACTGTCCTTTCCCTCTCTGGGACTGGGTGGTGCAGTGGGTCAGACACTGCCCTTTCCCGCTCTGGGACTGGGTGGACCGGGGATTTAGATAATGCCCTCTTAACAATTGGTGAAATGGTAGTATCGTCCTAATTGCTCTTGTTTCCTTTCTGCCACCAACTGTGGAGTATGTGTTGGGCTGGGACTTTGGAGCCAGTGGTCATTTGAACCTTAGATGTCCTAATGGAGGAGAAAATGAAGGAACAAGAAATTAGAAAAATCGAAAGAGACATCATTATTCCAGCCTCACGTTGACTTGTCCTCCATCGCACTTGCCTAGTTACCAGTTGGATTTTAGTAATTCATTAAGGAATGTTTGAATATGGAAAATATTTCACATGAATCATTTCCATCACGCTTGTGGCGTCGAATGACCATTTTACTTCCCAAGTCCTCCGTACGCTTTTGCCTATTGAGTTCTTTCACCATCACCGGGACGTCTTTGCAGCCATGCTGCGAGTAGAACTTCTGTCTGGCTCTGTAGTAGTTAAAGGTGCTGGCCATCGCCTCGGCGCGGGGGTCGTGGGGATAGAAGCCTTCCCGCTCCATCACCTCGTGGAAGCATTGGACCACGTGAGCCCAGTCGAGTGGGAAGAGTGGGATGATCTCCGGTGCCTGCCACACGGGGTGTCGGCGCGCAAACAAACGCGCGAGCTCCAGGCTGAGCCTCTTGACGCGGCCTGTTTCTTTGCGTGTGACGCGGCGACAGATGGAGCGCGTTATGGCGTCCTGCCCAACGTTGCTGATGAAGATGTAGACGGCGCTGGTGTGGTTGGAGCGCAGGAGTTGCCCGATGAAGCTCAGCAGCTCCGCCGGCGCCAGTTCCATCTCGTCGAAGAGGAGGACCGGGATCCGCTCGGCTTGGAGAGCTCTGGAAAAGACGGCCGACATCCGGGTGGCCAACTGGTGCTGGGAGCGGTGGTCGCAATGGCCCATCAGGTGCTGGTATTTCATGGAGTGTTGGAGGACGAGGTGCGGTCCGAGTTCAAACTTGAAGTGCTTGGCAATCAATCTTCCCAAATGGCTCTTGCCAACTCCTGCGGGGCCATTGATGGACAAGAAGAGGGGCTTCGTGTGAATGTAAGTGGCAAAGTAACTCCTCATTAGCTTGGTAAGCTTATTAAGGGCCAACGTCTGGCCAAGGAGGTTCTGGTGCAGAGTCTTCTCAAGTTGGTCAATGTCGTAGATTGCGAGATTGTCATCCAGGTTCTCATAGGCGTTGTACATCTGCACACCCACAATCACGCAGAACAGATACAGAAGACACGTGGCTTTTCTTTTGGTGACAAAGGACCACCACTTCTTGTTGCAGTGTTGCAGGGGTTTCTTTTTGATGCGCAGCTTGCAGCATTTCCTCGTAAAGGGATGGCGGTGGTTGACGACCACAATGTGACTTTTCATCGAGTGTTCGGACGGCATCTTCACGAGGCGCTTGCCTCGCAGCATCCGGTTGGCCAGCCGTATCTTCATCGTTGTGTGGGCCAGCCGACACTTGGGGGTCTTTTTCACCTCCGGCGCCTCCATTTTGGGATGTTCTCCTGATGGTGGGAAAAAGATGTCTTCTTCTGAGCCTAGATCGGTGTCGGGGGTCGTGGGGGGAGGGTGGGGGGGAGGAAGGGGGTGATAGAGAAAGGGGCAGGGGGAAATAAAGAGGAGGAATGAAGAAAGATTTAACGAGGCCAGGTTAATGGGATGGACAAATAAAGATAAGGGATACAAGAACATAAGAAATAGGAGCGGGAGTCGGCCATAAGACCCCTCGAGCCTGCTCCGCCATTCACTAAGATCATGGCTGATCTTCTACCTCAACCCCACTTTCCCACCTGACCCCCACATCCCTTGATTCCCCCAGAGTCCAAAAATCTATCTATCTCAGCCTTGAATATACTCAACGACTGAGCTTCTACTGCCCACTGGGATAGAGAATTCCAAAGATTCACAACCTTCTGAGTGAAGAAATTTCTCTTCATCTCAGTCCTAAATGGCCGACCCCTTATCCTGAGACTATGACCCTTAGTTCTGGACTCTCCAGCCAGGGAGGAAACAGCCTCTCAGCATCTACCCTGTCAAGCTTTCTAAGAATTTTATACGTTTCAATGAGATCACCTCTCATTCTTCTGAACTCCAGATAGTATCGGCCCATTCTACACAATCTCTCCTCATAGGACAACCCTCTCATCCCAGGAATCAATCTAGTGAACCTTCGTTGCACCGCCTCCAAGGCAAGTATATCCTTCCTTAGATAGGGAGACCAAAACTGTGCACAGTACTCCAGGTCTGGTCTCACCAAAGCAGGATAACCCACCATTTGCCTTCCCAATTGCTTGCTTGCCTGGGCCGGAATTTCCCGAGGACCCCACTCTGTCACCAGAAGCACAGGGGGAGTGGGACTTCTGGTTGCCATTCTTGCCCCTTCCCTTACACCGCTGCCCACACCGCCCACCCCCCCCCCACCCCCCAAATCTCACGGTTGGGTCAGTTGCGTAAAGGGGGCAGGTGCCCGCTCCATGCATGGCAATCCCCGGGTATTAGTCTAGGGAGGGCTAGGAATTGCAGGGCAGTAGGTTTGGGGGGGAAGTGGGTGCTCAGTGTTTCAACCATACTTTCTTGTTGAAACGGAGGGAATTTCTTTGTGGACACTTTCCTAATGGGGGTCGTTCACTCTCTATGATCGGTTGCCACCGGCAACCTGGCATTCGATCTCCACAACCACATTATTTGCAGCAACGACACCTGCTTCGTGATCCTTGGCCCTGATAAAAGTGAAACCGGTGGGACCTCTGGCGAAGGGTCATCGTCCCGCCAGTCCCTCTTCTTTCATAGGAACATTAGGAGCAGGAGGAGGCCATTCAGCCCCTCGGCCCTGTTCCGCAATTCAATCTGATCTGCCTCAACGCGCCTTAGCTCCATATCCCTGTGTACCCTTACCTAACAACAATCTATCGGTCTCAGTCTTGAACGCTCCAATTGAACCCCAGCACCCACAGCCTTTTGGCGGGGGGGGGGGGGAGCGCAGGGGCCAGGGAGTCCCAGATTGCTACTACCCTTTCTGTGAAAAAATGCTCCCTGACATCACCCATGAACAGCTATTGAAATGGCCTGGCTCTACTTTTAAGAATATATCCCCCTCGCTCTTGACCCCCCCCCCACAAACCAGAAGAAATAGTTTCTCCGTATCTACCCTATCGAATCCATTTAACATTTTTAAACACCCTTGATCAAACCACCCTTCAATCTTCTAAATTCAAGGGAGTTTAAGAACAGAAGAAATAGAAGCAGGAGTCGGCCATTCGGCCCCTCGAGCCTGCTCCGCCATTCAATAAGATCATGGCTGATCTGATCTTTGCCTCAACGCCACTTTTCCGCCCGCTCCCCATAACCCTCGACCCCCCATAGCTCAAATATCTGTCTATCTCAGCCTTGAATATATTCAGTGACTCAGACTCCACAGCCCTCTGGGGCAGAGAATTCCAAAGATTCACGACCCTTTGAGTGAAGAAATTCCTCCTCATCTCCATCTTAAATGGGCGACCCCTTATTCTGAGACTGTGCCCCCTAGTTCTAGATTCCCCCACGAGGGGAAGCATCCCCCCTGCATCTACCCTGTCAAGCCCCCTCAGAATCTTTTATGTTTCAATAAGGTCCCCTCTCATTCTTCTAAACTCCAATGAGTATAGGCCCAGCCTGCTCAATCTTTTCCTCATAGGACAACCCCTTCATCTCAGGAATCAACCTAGTGAACCTTCTCTGAACTGCCTCCAATGCAAATACATCCCTCCTTAAATAAGGTGACCAAAACTGCACGTAGTAATCCAGGTGTGGTCTCACCAATGCCCTGTACAGTTGTAGCAAGACCTCCCTACCTTTTATCAACCTGTCCTCATAATTTAACCCTGGAAGCTCTGCTATCATTCTGATTCAGTGACATTAGAATTTCCCAATGATTTAAAAAAAAGGCATGGAGATTTGCAGGAGCCAGGTCTTGCACCACATTCCATTCCCCCTCCTCCCCCACCCGATTGCGTTCTATGTTCTGACCTCCCGAGCCTGGGAATTTTAGTGCCAGAAAGCTGGCCGGTCCCAGACTCAATAGGCAAGCGGACAGTCGATAATTACAACAGCCAGCATACAGCTGACAGTCTAGGTGTTAGACGTGACTCAGTGGGGAGCCCACTCTCGCCTCTTAGGCCAGAAGGTTGTGGGTTCATAATCCTCAGTCCAGAGACCTGAGCACAAAATCTAGGCCAACACTCTAGCGCTAGTACTGAGGGAGTGCTGCACTGCTAGAGTGTGCCACCTTGCAGGTGAGATGCTAAACTCAGGCCCCTGTCTGCCCTCTTATGGTGGGCATAAAAGATCACATGGCCACTATTTCAAAAGAAGAGCAGAGGGGAATTCTCTCTGGTGTCCTGGGTTGACTTTCGTGTCTGCTGTGGCTCAGTGGGCAGCACACTCGCCTCTGTGTCAGAAGGTTGTGGGTTCAAGTCCTCCTCCAGGGACTTGAGCACATAAAGTTAGGGTTAACCCTCCAGTGCAGTGCTGAGGGAGCGCTATACTGTCAGAGGTGCTGTCTTTTGGATGAGATGTTAAACCACGGCCTTGTCTGCTCTTTCAGGTGGACGTAAAAGATCCCCTGGCACTATTTCCTGGCCAATATTTATCCCTCAACCAACATAACAAAAACAGACTATCTGGTCATTTGCACATCGCTGCTTGTGGGAGCTTGCTGTGTGCAAATTGGCTGCTGCCTTTCCCCACATTACAACAGTGACTCCACTTCAAAAACGTACTTCATTGGCTGTAAAGCGCTTTGAGAGGTCTGGTGGTTGTGAAAGGTGCTATAGAAATGCAAGTCTTTCTTTCTTTTTATCCCTTAACCAACATCACCAAAACAAGATTACCTGGTCATTATCACACTGCTGTTTGTGGGAGTTTACTGTGCGCAAATTGGCTGCCGGGTTTCCTACACTACAACAGCGATGACACTTGGAAAAAGTGTCTGATTGGCTGTCGAGCGCTCTGGGATGCCCGGTGGTTGTGAAAGGTGCTTGTCTAAACGCAAGTCTTTCTTTAAGGCTCTCACCTTGACATGCTGTGCCGACCGCCTCTGACATAGCCGCCTCGTGCTGCAGCCCAGACGCAAAGCTTGTGCTCCCAAACGGCGTCTCTTTGTTCCTGGGATGTCTTGCCCGTCGAGCTACTGTTCTGAGCTCTTGCTGGTGCCTGGCCCCGACAGGCCAGGGCTTGTGTCGTTCCTGACGCTGTGCAGACTTGCCTCGAGCACTTGCCCACAGTTGTTTTGGCACAAAGTTGCTCGCTGCTTTTTCAGGAAGTCGTTTACTGGAACAGGGAAGGCCCACTGCAGGGTTTAACTCTTCCCCTTGCTAATTCATGCAATTTCCCTTTTTTTAAACCGGGTGACTGAGATGCGCACTTCCCTCCCTCCAGCTCCCCCGCCGCCCCCCCCGCACCCACTAACTTCTTTCTCTCAGCTCCTTGCCCCTGAAGTTTCTGACATTGGAGCCGAGAAGCTGAGGGGTGAGCTCCTATTTTCCATTGGGGAGAAAGGGGTGGGGGGTGGAAAATGAGACAGCAACAACAGCAACAACAACTTGCATTTATATAGCGCCTTTAACATAGTAAAACGTCCCACAGTGCTTCACAGGAGTTTTTTTTAAACAAAATTTGACACCGAGCCACATGAGATATTAGGGCAGGTGACAAAAAGCTTGGTCAAAGAGGTCGGTTTTAAGCAGCATCTTAAAGGAGGAGAGAGAAGCGGAGAGGTTTAGGGAGGGAATTACAGAGCTTGGGGCCCAGGCAGCTGAAGACACGGCCGCCAATGGTGGAGCGATTAAAATCGGGGATGTGCAAGAGGCCAGAGTTAGGGGAGGGCAGAGATCTTGGAGGGTTGTAGAGGCTGGAGGAGGTAACAGAGATAGGGAGGGGGCAAGGCCACGGAGGGATTTGAAAGCAAGGATGTGAATCCTTCTCCACAATCGTGCTTCCCAGCAGGAGGGTGGTCATTTTATTTTTCCCCTTGCCGAACTCGAGAATACTGAGGCCAACTACATAGAATTACATAGAATTTACAGCACAGCAACAGGCCATCGGCCCAACTGGTCTGCGTATAGGCCAGACCGGGTAAGGACGGCAGGTTTCCTTCCCTAAGGGACATTAGTGAATCAGATGGGTTTTTAAGGGCAACCTGGTAGTTTCATGGTCACCATTACTGATGCTAGCTTTTCAATTCCAGATTTCTGGCGGAGCAGGCTCAAAGGGGCCCCAAGCCCTATTCCTGCTCCTATGTGTTCTTATTCCTTTCTCCCTCATCTACTTATCTAGCTTCCCCTTGAATGCATCAGCTACTCCTTGTGGCAGCGAGTTCCACATTTGTACCAGTCTGTGGACCACTTGGGTGTGGTGTGAAGGGTTTGCCAGCAGTACACTAGGCACCCGCAAAAGCCTGAAAATTCAGGGAAAGGAAGGCAGAGAAAGAGGCTGGTGGGGGTGGGGAGGGAAGTGTGCACCTCACTAACGCTAGCACCCTTCGACTCCATAGAAAGAAAAGTGGGCCGAGATGTAAAACGGGTTGCCTGCTCGCCATCACCCCTTTTACACTATTGCGTCAAGGTCGACTCCCAATGAGGTCAACTAACGTCGTCACAGGCCAGGGTGGAACCATAGGCCTCCTAGTGTTGAAGACATGCCACTGTGCCTAGCAGTGGCTTCACATAACTAGGCCGTTGGGTTAACTGGTTCATCAATTTGACCAGATCGTACGACACAGAAGGAGGCCATTCAGTCCATCGTGCCCGTGCCGGCTCTTTTGAAAGAGCTATCCAATTAATCCCACTTCCCCTTCCCTTTCCCCATAGCCAGCAATTTTTTTCCCATTGAAGTATTTATACAACTCCCTTTTGAAAGTAACTATTTGTCGTGTATGTGCCTTTAAGTCACAACTACTTTTACAGCTCCTGTATACTGTAGTACCGGCAGTGACCACACCGGTATATAAGCTTTGCGCATGCCTCTGTACCCCCAGTCTAGAGATTACCCTCCTCCAGTAAAGACCTGTTATTTGTTAATGTACAGCATCCGTGTGATTATTTAATAATAGCATATCCACTGAACCACGGATCCAACACTATTGAATTTGCTTCCACCGCCCTTTCAGGCAGTGCATTCCAGATCTTAACAACTCGCTGAGTTAAAAAAAAAGACTTCTCATGTCGCCTCTGGTTTTTCCAATTATTTTAAATCTGTGCCGGCTCTGGTTACCGACCCTCCTGCCAGTGGAAACAGATTCTCCTTATTTACTCCATCAAAACCCTTCATGATTTTGAACACCTCTATCAAATCTCCCCTTAACCTTCTTTGCTCCAAGGAAAACGACCCCAGCTTTGCCAACACAACTGAAGATGTTTACTGGAAGCACAGGAGCAGTTGGAGATATTGCGCTAATCTATCAACGGGCTGTTCATTGACTTCCTGCAACCTAATATAGGTAACATTGCTTCAGCTACTGCTGGTTGACATTGGCTTTGAACTAATGCGCACAAACGGTAATCCCACACTCCGAGCAGGGAAGACACGCTCAAGCAAGAAAAAGGACTTGACACTCTCCCATTTACATAGCCTCATTTCACAACCTCAGGATGGCCCAAAGCACATTACAGTCAATGAAGTACTTTTTGACGTGCGGTCATAAGAACATAAGAAATAGGAGCACAAGTCGGCCATACTGCCCCTCGAGCCTGCTCCGCCATTCAATAAGATCAAGGCTGATCATTGACCTCAACTCCAATTTCCCGCCCGATCTCCATATCCCTTGATTCCTCTAGAGTCCAAAAATCTATCTATCTCAGCCTTGAATATACTCAAAGACTCAGCATCCACAGCCCTCTGGGGCAGAGAATTCCAAAGATTCACAACCCTCTGAGTGAAGAAATTCCTCCTCATCTCAGTCTTAAATGGCCGACCCCTTATCCTGAGTCTATGCCCCCTAGTTCTAGACACTCCAGCCACGGGGAAACAGCCTCTCAGCATCTACCCTGTCAATCCCCTTCAGAATCTTGTATGTTTCAATGAGATCGCCTCTCATTCTTCTAAACTCCAGAGTGTATCGGCCCATTTTACACAATCTCTCATCATAGGACAGCCCTCTCATCCCAGGAATCCATCTAGTGAACCTTCGTTGCACCGCCTCCAAGGCAACTATATCCTTCCTTAGGTAAGGTCACTGTTGTAATGTAGGAAACGCTGCAGTCAATTTGCGCACAATTTGCAGAGCGTCAGCTGTGGCTCAGTGGGTAGCACACTTGCCTCTGGGTCAGAGGTTCTGGGTTCTAGTCCCACTCCCAAGACTTGAGCACATAAAGCTAGGCTGACCAGTGCAGTGCTGAGAGAGCGCTGCCCTGTCAGAGCTGCCAGCTTTCAGCCGAGATGTTAAACCAAAGCATCGTCTGCTCCCTCAGGTGGATGTGAAAGATTCCACAGGCACTATTTTGAAGAAGAGCAGGGGAGTTAGCCCCGGTGGCCTGTCCAATATTTATCCCTCAACCAACATCACTAAAACAGATTATCTGGCCATTTTCACATTGCTGTTTGTGGGACCTTGCTGTGTGCAAATTGGCTGCTGCATTTCCTACATTTCAACAGTGACTACACTTCAAAATGTATGTCATTGGCTGTAAAACACTTTGAGACGTCCGGTGATCATGAAAGGCGCTATATAAATGCAAGTCTTTCTTTCTTTCACAGCAAGCTCCCACAAACAGCAACGAGCAAATTACCACATAATCAGTTTTAGTGATGCTGGTTGATGGATAAATATTGGCCAGAACTCCCCCTGCTCTTCCTCGAAATAGTGGCTGTAGGGTCTTTCATGTCACAGAAATCACAGAAACCCCACAGTGCAGATAGAGGCCATTTCGGCCCATTCAGCCTGCACCGACACATATCCCACCCAATCCCCGTAACCCCTACACCAACACATATCCCACCCTATCCCCACATATTTTAATCCCCCTAACACTAAGGGTCAATTTATCATAGCCAATCAACCTAACCCGCACATCTTTGGACTGTGGGAGGAAACCGGAGCACCCGGAGGAAACCCACGCAAACACGGGGAGAATGTGCAAACTCCACACAGACAGTCACCCGAGGCCAGATTCGAACCCGGGTCCCTGGCGCTGTGAGGCAACAGTGCTAACCACTATGTCACCGTGCTGTCCACCTGAGAGGGGGAGACGGGCCTCAGTTTAACGTCTTGTCCGAAAGACGGCACCTCCGACAGTGCAGCGCTCCCTCAGTACTGCTATGGGAGTGTCAGCCTGGGTTTTGTGCTCAACACTCTGGAGTGAAGGTTGGAGGTAGCACTGAAGGTTGGAGACAGGACTTCAGTGTTGGAGCTCCCATTCTCTGATGCGCACCATCTACAACGAAGGCCTCTCTTCAAAGTGAGTGTGAGGGCAGGTACAAAAAGACACATGGGTAGAGTTTTGTCTTTGAAGCCTCAGCATTAGGCATCATGTGGGAGGAACACAGAAAGGAAAATCTGGGGTGTGGGGGTTGGAGGTTTGCATGCCCCTAATAGAACCCCTAATAGTCGGATTTTCTTCCATTTAGAGAATTAGGTAGTATTTACAGCACAGGAACAGGCTATTCCACCCAACTGGTCCATGCCGGTGTTTATGCTCCACAGGAGCCTCCTCCCATCTCTCTTCATCTCAGCCAATCAGAATAATTCCTTTCTCTCTTTCCTATTCCTTTCTCGCTCATGTACTTTTCTAGCTTCCTCTTAAATGCACATTACTATTCGCCTCAACTATTCCTCGTGGTAGTGAGATCCACAATCGAACCACTCTTTGGGTAAAGACGTTTCCACTGAATTCCCAATTGGATTTATTATGACCACCAGTTTCATTAGTTTTTGGGAAGAAAGGCTTATTGTGATGACCAGCGCTGGACAAGCTGAGAGAATATCTGAGGAAGATCCAAAATTTGTAACAGTATGTGACCCTCTGCAACACCCAGTCCCAGAGGGGGAAAGGACAATGTCTGACACACTGCACCGCCCAGTCCCAGAGGGGGAAAGGACAGTGTCTGACCCACTGCACCACCCAGTCCCAGAGGGGAAAGGACAGTGTCTGACCCACTGCACCACCCAGTCCCAGAGGGGGAAAGGACAGTGTCTGACCCACTGCACCATCCAGTCTCAGAGGGGGAAAGGACAGTGTCTGACCACTGCACCACCCAGTCCCAGAGGGGAAAGGACAGTGTCTGACCCACTGCATCACCCAGTCCCAGAGGGGGAAAGGACAGTGTCTGACCCACTGCACCATCCAGTCCCAGAGGGGAAGGGACAGTGTCTGACCCACTGCACAATCCAGTCCCAGAGGGGGAAAGGACAGTGTCTGACCCACTGCACCACCCAATCCCAGAGGGGAAAGGACAGTGTCTGACCCACTGCACCACCCAGTCCCAGAGGGGGAAAGGCCAGTGTCTGACCCACTGCACCACCCAGTCCCAGAGGGGGAAAGTACAGTGTCTGACCCACTGCACAACCCAGTCCCAGAGGGGGAAAGGGCAGTGTCTGACCCACTGCACCACCCAGTCCCAGAGGGGGAAAGGACAGTGTCTGACCCACTGCACAACCCAGCCCCAGAGGGAGAAAGGACAGAGTCTGACCCACTGCACCACCCAGTCCCAGAGAGGGAAAGGACAGTGTCTGACCCACTGCACCACCCAGTCCCAGAGAGGGAAAGGACAGTGTCTGACCCACTGCACCACCCAGTCCCAGAGAGGGAAAGGACAGTGTCTGACCCACTGCACCACCCAGTCCCAGAGGGGGAAAGGACAGTGTCTGACCCACTGCACCACCCAGTCCCAGAGGGGGAAAGGACAGTGTCTGACCCACTGCACAGCCCAGTCCCAGAGGGAGAAAGGACAGTGTCTGACCCACTGCACAAACCAGTCTCAGAAGGGGAAAGGACAGTGTCTGACCCACTGCACCACCCAGTCCCAGAGGGGGAAAGGACAGTGTCTGACCCACTACACCACCCAGTCCCAGAGGGGGAAAGGACAGTGTCTGACCCACTGCACCACCCAGTCCCAGAGGGGGAAAGGACAGTGTCTGAACCACTGCACCACCCAGTCCCAGAGGGGGAAAGGACAGTGTCTGACCCACTGCACAACCCAGTCCCAGAGGGGGAAAGGACAATGTCTGATCCACTACACCACCCAGTCCCAGAGGGGAAAGGACAGTGTCTGACCCACTGCACCATCCAGACCCAGAGGGGGAAAGGACAGTGTCTGACCCACTGCAACACCCACTCCCAGAGGGGAAAGGACAGCGTCTGGCCCACTGCACCATCCAGGCCCAGAGGGGGAAAGGACAGTGTCTGACCCACGGCACCACCCAGTCCCAGAGGGGGAAAGGACAGTGTCTGACTCACTGCACCATCCAGTCCCAGAGGGGGAAAGGAAATTGTCTGACCCACTGCACCACCCAGTCCCAGAGGGGGAAAGGGCAGTGTCTGACCCACTGCACCACCCAGTCCCAGAGGGGGAAAGGGCAGTGTCTGACCCACTGCACCGCCCAGTCCCAGAGGGGGAAAGGACAGTGTCTGACCCACTACACCACCCAGTCCCAGAGGGGGAAAGGACAGTGTCTGAACCACTGCACCACCCAGTCCCAGAGGGGGAAAGGACAATGTCTGACCCACTGCACCACCCAGTCCCAGAGGGGGAAAGGACAGTGTCTGACCCACTGCACCATCTAGACCCAGAGGGGGATAGGACAGTGTCTGACCCACTGAACTACCCAGTCCCAGCGGGGGAAAGGACAGTGCCTGACCCACTGCACCACCCAGTCCCAGAGGGGGATAGGACAGTGTCTGACCCATTGCATCACCCAGTCCTAGAGGGGGAAAGGGCAGTGACTGACCCACTGCGCCGCCCAGTCTCAGAGGGCGAAAGGACAGTGTCTGACCCACTGCACCACCCAGTCCCAGAGGGGGAAGGGCAGTGACTGACCCACTGCACCACCCAGTCCCAGAGGGGGAAAGAACAGTGTCTGACCCACTGCGCCACCCAGTCCCAGAGGGGGAAAGAACAGTGTCTGACCCACTGCACCATCCAGTCCCAGAGGGGGAAAGGACAGTGTCTGACCCACTGCACCACCCAGTCCAAGAGGGGGAAAGAACAGTGTCTGACCCACTGCGCCACCCAGTCCCAGAGGGGGAAAGGACAGTGTCTGACCCACTGCATCACCCAGTCCCAGACGGGGAAAGGACAGTGTCTGACCCACTGCACCACCCAGTCCCAGAGGGGGAAAGGACAGTGTCCGATCCACTGCACCATCCAGTCCCAGTGGGGGAATGACAGTGTCTGACCCACTGCACCACCCAGTCCCAGAGGGGGAAAGGACAGTGTCTGACCCACTGCACCACCCAGTCCCAGAGGGGGAAAGGACAGTGTCTGACCCACCGCACCGCCCAGTCCCAGAGGGGGAAAGGACAGTGTCTGACCAACTGCACCACACAGTCCCAGAGGGAGAAAGGACAGTGTCTGACCCACTGCACCACCCTGTCCCAGAGGGGGAAAGAACGTTGTCTGACCCACTGCACCACCCAGTCCCAGAGGGGGAAAGGACAGTGCCTGACCCACTGCACCACCCAGTCCCAGAAGGGGAAAGGACAGTGCCTGACCCACTGCACCACCCAGTCCCAGAGGGGGAAAGGACAGTGTCTGACCCACTGCACAATCCAGTCTCAGAGTGGGAAAGGACAGCGTCTGACCCACTGCACCACCCAGTCCCAGAGGGGGAAAGGACAGTGCCTGACCCACTGCACCACCCAGTCCCAGAAGGGGAAAGGACAGTGCCTGACCCACTGCACCACCCAGTCCCAGAGTGGGAAAGGACAGCGTCTGACCCACTGCACCACCCAGTCCCAGAGAGGGAAAGGACAGTGTCTGACCCACCGCACCACCCAGTCCCAGAGGGAGAAAGGACATTGTCTGATCCACTACACCACCCAGTCCCAGAGGGAGAAAGGACACTGTCTGACCCACTACACCACCCAGTCCCAGAGGGGGAAAGGACAGTGTCTGACCCACTGCACCACCCAGTCCCAGAGGGGGAAAGGACAGTGTCTGAACCACTGCACCGCCCAGTCCCAGAGGGGGAAAGGACATTGTCTGACCCACTGCACCACCCAGTCCCAGAGGGAGAAAGGACAGTGTCTGACCCACTGCAACACCCACTCCCAGAGGGGGAAAGGACAGTGTCTGACCCACTGCACCATCCAGTCCCAGAGGGGGAAAGGACAGTGTCTGACTCACTGCACCATCCAGTCCCAGAGGGGGAAAGGACAGTGTCTGACCCACTACACCACCCAGTCCCAGAGGGGGAAAGGACAATGTCTGACCCACTGCACCACCCAGTCCCAGAGGGGGAAAGGACAGTGTCTGACTCACTGCACCATCCAGGCCCAGAGGGGGAAAGGACAGTGTCTGACCCACTACACCACCCAGTCCCAGTGGGGGAAAGGACAGTGTCTGAGCCCCTGCAACACAGTCCCAGTGGGTGAAAGGACAGTGTCTGACCCACTACACCACCCAGTCCCAGAGGGGGAAAGGACAGTGTCTGAACCACTGCACCACCCAGTCCCAGAGTGAAAGGACAGTGTCTGACCGACTGCACCACCCAGTCCCAGAGTGGGAAAGGACAGTGTCTGACCCACGGCACCACCCAGTCCCAGAGGGGGAAAGGACAGTGCCTGACCCACTGCACCACCCAGTCCCAGAGGGGGAAAGGACAGTGTCTGACCCACTGCGCCACCCAGTCCCAGAGGGGGAAAGGACAGTGTCTGACCCACTGCACCACCCAGTCCCAGAGGGGGAAAGGACAGTGTCTGACCCACTGCACCACCCAGTCCCAGAGGGGGAAAGGACAGTGTCTGACCCACTGCACCACACAGTCCCAAAGGGTGAAAGGACAGTGTCTGACCCACTTCATCACCCAGTCCCAGACGGGGAAAGGACAGTGTCTGACCCACTGCACCACCCAGTCCCAGAGTGGGAAAGGTCAGTGTCTGACCCACTGCACCACCCAGTCCCAGAGGGGGAAAGGACAGTGTCTGACATACTGTAACACCCTGTCCCAGAGGGGGAAAGGACAGTGTCCGATCCACTGCACCACCCAGTCCCAGAGGGGGAAAGGACAGTATCTGACCCACTGCACCACACAGTCCCAGAGGGGGAAATGACAGTGTCTGACCCACTGCTCCACCCAGTCCCAGAGGGGGGAATAACAGTGTCTGACCCACTGCACCACCCAGTCCCAGAGGGGGAAATGACAGTGTCTGACCCACTGCACCATCCAGTCCCAGAGGGGGAAAGAACAGTGTCTGACCCACTGCACCACCCAGTCCCAGAGTGGGAAAGGACAGTGTCTGACCCACTGCACCACCCAGTCCCAGAGTGGGAAAGGACAGTGTCTGACCCACCGCACCATCCAGTCCCAGAGGGTGAAAGGACAGTGTCTGACCAACTGCACCACACAGTCCCAGAGGGAGAAATGACAGTGTCTGACCCACTGCACCACCCAGTCCCAAAGGGAGAAATGACAGTGTCTGACCCACTGCACCACCCAGCCCCAGAGAGGGAAAGGACAGTGTCTGACCCACTGCACTGCCCAGTGCCAGAAGGGGAAAGGATAGAGTCTGACCCACTGCGCCGCCCAGTCTCAGAGGGCGAAAGGACAGTGTCTGACCCACTGCACCACCCAGTCCCAGAGGGGGAAGTTACAGTGTCTGATCCACTGCACTGCCCAGTGCCAGAGGGGGAAAGGACAGTGTCCGACCCACTGCACCACCCAGTCCCAGAGGGAGAAAGGACAGTGTCTGACCCACTGCACCACCCAGTCCCAGAGGGTGAATGGACAGTGTCTGACCCACAGCACCGCCCAGTCCCAGAGGGTGAAAGGACAGTGTCTGACCCAGTGCACCACCCAGTCCCAGAGGGTGAAAGGACAGTGTCTGACCCACTGCACCACCCTGTCCCAGAGGGGGAAAGGACAGTGTCTGACCCATTGCATCACCCAGTCCTAGAGGGGGAAAGGGCAGTGACTGACCCACTGCACCGCCCAGTCCCAGATGGGGAAAGGACCGTGTCTGACCCACTGCGCCGCCCAGTCTCAGAGGGCGAAAGGACAGTGTCTGACCCACTGCACCACCCAGTCCCAGATGGGGAAGGGCAGTGACTGACCCACTGCACCATCCAGTCCCAGAGGGGGAAAGGACAGTGTCTGACCCACTGCACCACCCAGTCCCAGAGGGGGAAAGAACAGTGTCTGACCCACTGCGCCACCCAGTCCCAGAGGGGGAAAGGACAGTGTCTGACCCACTGCATCAACCAGTCCCAGACGGGGAAAGGACAGTGTCTGACCCACTGCACCACCCAGTCCCAGAGGGGGAAAGGACAGTGTCCGATCCACTGCACCATCCAGTCCCAGTGGGGGAATGACAGTGTCTGACCCACTGCACCACCCAGTCCCAGAGGGGGAAAGGACAGTGTCTGACCCACTGCACCACCCAGTCCCAGAGGGGGAAAGGACAGTGTCTGACCCACCGCACCGCCCAGTCCCAGAGGGGGAAAGGACAGTGTCTGACCAACTGCACCACACAGTCCCAGAGGGAGAAAGGACAGTGTCTGACCCACTGCACCACCCTGTCCCAGAGGGGGAAAGAACGTTGTCTGACCCACTGCACCACCCAGTCCCAGAGGGGGAAAGGACAGTGCCTGACCCACTGCACCACCCAGTCCCAGAGGGGGAAAGGACAGTGCCTGACCCAGTGCACCACCCAGTCCCAGAGGGGGAAAGGACAGTGTCTGACCCACTGCACAATCCAGTCTCAGAGGGGGAAAGGACAGCGTCTGACCCACTGCACCACCCAGTCCCAGAGAGGGAAAGGACAGTGTCTGACCCACCGCACCACCCAGTCCCAGAGGGAGAAAGGACATTGTCTGATCCACTACACCAACCAGTCCCAGAGGGAGAAAGGACACTGTCTGACCCACTACACCACCCATCCCAGAGGGGGAAAGGGCAGTGTCTGACCCACTGCACCACCCAGTCCCAGAGGGGGAAAGAACAGTGTCTGAACCACTGCACCGCCCAGTCCCAGAGGGGGAAAGGACATTGTCTGACCCACTGCACCACCCAGTCCCAGAGGGAGAAAGGACAGTGTCTGACCCACTGCAACACCCACTCCCAGAGGGGAAAGGACAGTGTCTGACCCACTGCACCATCCAGTCCCAGAGGGGGAAAGGACAGTGTCTGACTCACTGCACCATCCAGGCACAGAGGGGGAAAGGACAGTGTCTGACCCACTGCACCACCCAGTCCCAGAGGGGGAAAGGACAGTGTCTGACCCAGTGCACCACCCAGTCCCAGAGGGGGAAAGGACAGTGTCTGACCCACTGCACCACAGTCCCAGTGGGTGAAAGGACGCTGTCTGACCCACTACACCACCCAGTCCCAGAGGGGGAAAGGACAGTGTCTGAACCACTGCACCACCCAGTCCCAGAGTGAAAGGACAGTGTCTGACCCACTGCACCACCCAGTCCCAGAGTGGGAAAGGACAGTGTCTGACCCACTGCACCACCCAGTCCCAGAGTGAAAGGAGAGTGTCTGACCCACGGCACCACCCAGTCCCAGAGGGGGAAAGGACAGTGTCTGACCCACTGCACCACCCAGTCCCAGAGGGGGAAAGGACAGTGTCTGACCCACTGCACCACCCAGTCCCAGAGGGGGATAGGACAGTGTCTGACCCACTGCACCACCCAGTCCCAGCGGGGGAAAGGACAGTGTCTGACCCACTGCACCATCTAGTCCCAGAGGGGGAAAGGACAGTGTCTGACCCACTGCACCGCCCAGTCTCAGAGGGCGAAAGGACAGTGTCTGACCCACTGCACCGCCCAGTCCCAGAGGGGGAAAGGACAGTGTCTGACCCATTGCACCACCCAGTCCTAGAGGGGGAAAGGGCAGTGTCTGACCCACTGCACCAGCCAGTCCCAGAGGGGGAAAGGACAGTGTCTGACCCACTGCGCCGCCCAGTCTCAGAGGGCGAAAGGACAGTGTCTGACCCACTGCACCGCCCAGTCCCAGAGGGGGAAGGGCAGTGACTGACCCACTGCACCATCCAGTCCCAGAGGGGGAAAGGACAGTGTCTGACCCACTGCACCACCCAGTCCCAGAGGGGGAAAGAACAGTGTCTGACCCACTGCGCCACCCAGTCCCAGAGGGGGAAAGGACAGTGTCTGACCCACTGCGCCACCCAGTCCCAGAGGGGGAAAGGACAGTGTCTGACCCACTGCGCCACCCAGTCCCAGAGGGGGAAAGGACAGTGTCTGACCCACTGCACCACCCAGTCCCAGAGGGGGAAAGGACAGT
This sequence comes from Somniosus microcephalus, assembly GCF_052327205.1. Classification (NCBI taxonomy): domain Eukaryota; kingdom Metazoa; phylum Chordata; class Chondrichthyes; order Squaliformes; family Somniosidae; genus Somniosus; species Somniosus microcephalus. The sequence continues at coordinate 136,729,454 of NW_028225179.1, read as the reverse complement.
GTCTGACCCACTGCACCACCCAGTCCCAGAGGGTGAAAGGACAGTGTCTGACCCACTTCATCACCCAGTCCCAGACGGGGAAAGGACAGTGTCTGACCCACTGCACCACCCAGTCCCAGAGTGGGAAAGGTCAGTGTCTGACCCACTGCACCACCCAGTCCCAGAGGGGGAAAGGACAGTGTCTGACACACTGCACCACCCAGTCCCAGAGGGGGAAAGGACAGTATCTGACCCACTGCACCACACAGTCCCAGAGGGGGAAATGACAGTGTCTGACCCACTGCACCACCCAGTCCCAGAGGGGGGAATGACAGTGTCTGACCCACTGCACCACCCAGTCCCAGAGGGGGAAATGACAGTGTCTGACCCACTGCACCATCCAGTCCCAGAGGGGGAAAGAACAGTGTCTGACCCACTGCACCACCCAGTCCCAGAGTGGGAAAGGACACTGTCTGACCCACCGCACCATCCAGTGCCAGAGGGTGAAAGGACAGTGTCTGACCAACTGCACCACACAGTCCCAGAGGGAGAAATGACAGTGTCTGACCCACTGCACCACCCAGTCCCAAAGGGAGAAATGACAGTGTCTGACCCACTGCACCACCCTGCCCCAGAGAGGGAAAGGACAGTGTCTGACCCACTGCACTGCCCAGTGCCAGAAGGGGAAAGGACAGTGTCTGACCCACTGCGCCGCCCAGTCTCAGAGGGCGAAAGGACAGTGTCTGACCCACTGCACCACCCAGTCCCAGAGGGGGAAGTTACAGTGTCTGATCCACTGCACTGCCCAGTGCCAGAGGGGGAAAGGACAGTGTCCTACCCACTGCACCACCCAGTCCCAGAGGGAGAAAGGACAGTGTCTGACCCACTGCACCACCCTGTCCCAGAGGGGGAAAGGACATTGTCTAACCTAATGCACCGCCCAGTCCCAGAGGGGAAAGGACAGTGTCTGACCCACCGCACCACCCAGTCCCAGAGGGGAAAGGACAGTGTCTGACCCACTGCACTGGCCATTCCCAGAGGGTGAAAGGACAGTGTCTGACCCACCGCACCATCCAGTCCCAGAGGGGGAAAGGACAGTGTCTGACCCACTACACCACCCAGTCCCAGAGGGTGAAAGGACAGAATCTGACCCACTGCACCACCCAGTCACAGAGGGGGACAGGACAGTGTCTGACCCACTGCACCACCCTGTCACAGAGGGGGACAGGACAGTGTCTGACCCATCCAGTAACAGAGCACGAGTGGAAAGAATGTATGGCAAGGAAGTGAAAGTTTCCAAGATTTCATCATCAGCTTACAGCAAGAACTACCACCTGTTGATAAATTCAGCGAATTGGCTTGGTTTGAGTCCAAGAGGCCTGCCATGCGTGCAGTACAAAGCCACTTCCCAATTTTGGTTTAAAGCCATCACTCAACAGTTTGGTTGAGCAAATGGCCTGTGTTTGAACAAGCGCTCAGCGTGAGATCAACTTTCCCTTAAGCAGCAGGCCCAATGCCGAGCCTGCACATCTCATATCCATCCGGAGCTGGCCGCTGGCCAATGCTTCTTGGAACCAGGCCTTGGAGCACCATCACTCTCAAGTATTGAAGGGCTTCTTTGTGCATTGGACAAATTTGATCAGTCGGGGTCTCAGAAGGAGCTCGCTGTTGCAGGGGATTGTTTACCTGGTACAGAAATCAAGAGAGTGGCGCATCGCAGATATTTCAGACTGAACCGAGTCAAGCGTGGCAGATTTTATCGGAGGCCCATCTGGGAATCATTCACTTTATCACACCGTGTGCCCGGAGATCTCAAAGTGCATCGGAGGGGAATGTGCTACTTCGATCTGCAGCGACTTGCATCCTAATGGCTTGTTTTTTTCACATTCTTTTGGGGTGGAAGCAGCTGCTGTGGAAATAGTTGCTGTGGAGTCACCACTTTTGTAGTTTGCTCCTCTAAAATAATGTTGTATTACTTCCAGCTTTTGGTGCCCTCATGTTCAAAGGACAAAAAGAGAAGGAATTTGCATTTATATCGCGCTGTTCACAGCCCCAGGACGTCCCAAAGGGCTTTACAGCCAACAAAGTACTTTTTGAAGTGTAGTCGCTGTTGCAATGTAGGAAACGCGGCAGCCAATCTGTGCACAGCAAGCTCCCACAAACAGCAAAGAGATAAATGACCGGATCATCTGTTTTTAGTGACATTGGTTGAGGAGTAAATATTGGCCCAGGACACGAGGGAGAACTCCCCTCCTCTCTGCTCTTCTTCGAAATAGTGCCACAGGATCTCTTACGTCCACTTGAGAGAGCAGACAGGGCCTCGGTTTAACGTTTGACCCGAAAGATGGCACCTCCGACAGTGTAGCGCTCCCACAGCACTGCACTGGGAGTGTCAGCCTAGATTTTTGTGCTCAATTCTCTGGAGTGGGACTTGAACCCACAACCCTTCTGACTCGAGGCGCGAGTGGCTACCCACTGAGCCACGGCTGATAGATCAGCCGGTACATCCGTCCCTCACGCAAAAAGGACAATGGATGCTCCTGATCCTACAGTCTGAGATTGGAACATTGGCTCAGTGCCACTGAGCTCGGGGGGGTGGGGGGGTGGAAATAAACACAGCCAGAACTCCCGCTCCTGACGATCGGCGAGTGACCCCTGCCCGCTGGCCCCCGACCCGCTTATTGGGAATTGCCTGTGTGTGATCAACAATAACAACCCAACTTGCATTTATATAGCGCCTTTAATGTAGTAAAACATCCCACGGTGCTTCACAGAAGCGATTATCAGGCAACATTTGACACAGAGCTACATAAGGAGATATTCGGGCAGATGACCAGGGCCCTGGTGAGACCACACCCGGAGTATTGTGTACAGTTTTGGTCTCCTTACCTAAGGAAGGACATACTTGCCATAGATGGAGTGCAACGAAGGTTCACCAGACTGGTTCCTGGGATGGGGGGATTGTCCTATGAGGAGAGATTGAGTAGACTAGGCTTATATTCCCTGGAGTTTAGAAGAATGAGAGATGATCTCATTGAAACATGCAAAATTCTTACAGGGCTTAACAGGGTAGATGTAGGGAGGATGTTTCCCCCTGTTTGGGGAGTCTAGAACCAGGGGTCACAGTCTCAGAATAATGGGATCGGCCATTTAGGACTGAGACGAGGAGAACTTTCTTCACTCAGAGGGTGGTGAATCTTTGGAATTCTCTACCCCAGAGGGCTGTGGAGGCTGAGTCGTTGAGTATATTCAAGACAGAGATCGATAGATTTTTGTATATTAAGGGAATCAAGGGATATGGGGATAGTGGAGATGAGGTAGAAGATCAGCCATGATCTCATTGAATGGCGGAGCAGGCTTGAGCGGCTGTATGACCGACTCCTGCTCCTATTTCTAATGTTCTTATGACCAAAAGCTTGGTCAAAGAGGAGGAAAGAGAGGTGTGGAGGCAGCGAGGTTTAGGGAGGGAATTTCAGAGTTTCGGGCCCAGGCAGCTGAAGGCACGGCCGCCAATGGTGGAGCGATGGAAATCGGGGAAGTGCAAGAGGCCAGAATTGGAGGAGCTCAATTGCGTTGGTTTTGCTGTAGTCGAACATGATGCCAAACTCACCGTACGGGTTGACCAGGAGCAAGAATGAAGCATTTGGAGGCTGTGGAACTGGAGTCAGGGGAGGAGGGGGAGCAAGCTGAGGGGTGGGGAAATTAAAAATAGAAGAACACGCTCCATAAAAAAATTAATTAACGGGGATCGGAGAAAATATGGCCAGCTGGGTGGAATCTGATTCTTAAAGCACTTAAACAGAGCCAATGACCAGAAAAAAAAATTGGTTGTAATGAAGTCACTTCAGAGTCCGGACTCTGCCCAGCTGTGAGCAAGAGCAACATGTTCACACTCACCCCGGTCTGAGCAGTGGACTGAAGGGCTGAGCGCACTCTGGTGGACAGTCCGCACAATGGCATCCTCCTCGGTCCCTCACTGTCCCACTTGCATTTACTGACACAGAATTTACAGCACAGAAACAGGCCATGTGACCCAACTGGTCCATGTTGGTGTTTATGCTCCACACGAGCCCCCTCCCACCCTATCAGCAAAACCTTCTATCGCTTTCTTCCTCATGTGCTTATCTAGCTTTCCCTTAAATGCATCTATGCTATTCGCCTCAACCACTCCTTGTGGTAGCGAGTTCCACATTTAACCACTCTCTCAGTAAAGAAGTTCTTCTTGAATTCCCTATTGGATTTAACTTGTATCTTATATGATATTGTATCTTAACTCGCTCCAAATCTCGTTCACCCATCACCACTGTGCTTGCTGACCTACATTGGCTCTCAGTCCAACAACCACCTCAATTTTAAAATCCTCATCCTAGGTTTTCAAATCCCTCCAAGGCCTCGCCCCTCCCTATCTCTGTAAACTCCTCCAGCCCTACAACCCTCCGAGATCTCTGCGCTCCTCCAATTCTGGCCTCTTGAGCATCCCCGATTTTAATCGCTCCACCATTGGCGGCTGTGCCTTCAGCTGCCTGGGCCCTGAGCTCTGGAATTCCCTCCCTAATCCTCTCCAGCTCTCTACCGCTCTCTCCTCCTTTAAGACGCTCCTTAAAACCAATCTCTTCGATCAAGCGTTTGGTCGTCTGCCCTGATACCTCCTTCTGTGGCTCAGTGACAAAAATGTTTTGATTGCTATTGCTCCTGTTAAGCGCCTTGGGATGTTTTGCTATGTTAAATGCAGGTTGTTGTTGTTATATCCTTGTTTCAGTCTCCCCCACAAGTGGAAACTATTTCTGTTCATCTACCCTATCAAATCCTTTCATAATCTTAAAGATCTCGTATCAGGTCACCTTTCAGTCTTTTTTCCAGAGAAAAGAGGCCCAGCCTGTTCAGCCATTCTTGATAAGTATAACCTCTCAGTTCTGCTATCATTCTTGTAAATCTTTTTTTGCACCTTCTCCAGTGCCTCCACGTTCTTTTTATAATATAAAGACTACAACTGTTCACAGTGTTCCAAGCGTGGTCTAAACCAAGGTTTGATAGAAGTATGTAATAGTGCCTTTAATGTAGTAAAGCGTCCCAAGGTGTTTCACAGGAGAGCTTATCTTTACAGGAATGCAAGTGTCAACTCATCGCCAGGATCTGACAAGCACAGATCGGGACAAGATTGTTCCTTGTCTCGATTTACCTTTTAATAGCTTAAGTGAGATTTTTATCTTTCACTCACTCTCTCTCAAATTACAGAGCCTGGAACTGAAGAATTCAGAAACTAAACCTAACTGTCAACACATTTCATGCCCAACACCAACCTCAAACCGCAAAACATTTTCCCCAGCCCCAGTTCTCTGTAGTTTTCCCACTGTGTCTCTTTAAATTGTTGGTTCAAAATTCTCATCCTTGTTTTCAAATCACCCCATGGCCTCGCCCCCCTCCCTATCTCTGTAATCACCTTCAGCCCCACAAACCGCCACCGCCCCCCCCCCCCCCGCCCGAGATATCTGCGCTCCTCTAATTCCGCCCCCTTGAGCATCCCTGATTATAATCGCTCAACCTTTGGTGGTCGTGCCTTCTGTTGCCTTGGCCCTAAGCTCTGGAATTCCCTGGCTAAACCTCTCCGGCTCGCTACCTCTCTTTCCTCCTTTAGCCAGTGTCACCTGTGGCTCAGTTGGTAGCACACTCGCCTCTGAGTCAGAAGGTTGTGGGTTCAAAGTCCCACTCCAAGGGACTTGAGCATATAAATGCTAGGCTGACACTCCAATGCAGTACTGAGGGAGTGCTGCACTGTCGGAGGTGCCGTTTTTCGGATGAGAGGTTAAACCGAGGCCCCGTCTGCTCTCTCGGGTGGACGTAAAAGATCCTGCAGCACTATTTCAAAGAAGAGCAGGGGGAGTTATCCCCAGTGTCCTGGCCGATATTTATCCCTCAATCAACATAACAAAAACAGGTTATCCGGTCAATATCACATTGCTGTTTGCGGGAGCTTGCTGTGCGCAAATTGGCTGCCGCGTTTCCCACAATACAACAATGACCCCACTTCAAAAGTGCTTCATTGGCTGAAAAGCGCGTTGAGACATCCGGTGGTCGTTCTATTAGGCGCTCTTTAAAACTTACCTCTTTGACCAAGCTTTTAGTCGCCTGCCCTAATTTCTCCTTATGTGGCTCGGTGTTAAAATTTTTTGTCTTATAATCGCTCCTGTGAAGCGCCTTGGGATGTTTTACTGCGTTAAAGGCGCTATATAGGTACACGTTGTTGTTGTTGTTGTTGTTCAACCATACCCCTGTTTAAAGCCATTGTAAGAGTTTTTCCCCACAGGAAGAAGATCCGGAAGAGTGGTGGGAATGTGGAACTTGCCACCACAAGGAATGGTTGAGGCCAACAGCATGGTTGCCTTTAAGGGGAAGCTGGATAAGTACAAGAGGGAGAAAGGAAAAGAAGGTCAGAGTCAGAGGATGAAAGAACGAATGACTTGCATTCATATAGCACCTTTCAGGACCCCCCCACCCCACGGACGTCCCAAAGTGCTTTGCAGCCGTCGAGGTATTTTGAAGTGTAGTCACTGTCGTAATGTAGCAGCCAATCTGTGCACAGAAAGACTCCACAAACAGGAATGAACAGATAATCTGTTTCTTTTTAGTGATGTTGTTTGCGGAGTAAACATTGACCCAGGACACCGGGGGGAACTGCCCCCTCTGCTCTTCTTCAAAATAGTGCCACGGGATCTTTTACGCCCACCTGAGAGAGCAGACGGAGCCTCGGTTTAACGTCTCATCCGAAAGACGGCAACTTCTTTGCTTTTGTACCCTGTAGTTTGTACCTTTAGTTCGCTGTCTTGACTGTAGTTCAGCATCCAAATAGCATTGTGGATTGCTGCCCCACTCTGCTTTGTTTGGGCATGTCTAGTGTTGAATCTGCTAAGTTTCCTGGCACTCTTTCATGTTTTATTCTTTGGAATATGAGTGTTTCATCATCAATATTTTCCTTCTGTACCACTTTCCACTTCCCTCTTGTGCCTGCTTACATATCTTGTTCCGCTCAATCTGTAATTCCTGAGCTCCATTTTCCGATTCCACTGCCTCTCCTAAGTGTGGTACCATCAGTAAATTTGATCACAGGATGTGGGCGCCTATGGCAAGGCCGGCATTTATTGCCCATCCCTAGTTGCCCTTGAGAAGACGGTGGTGAGCTGCCTTCTTGAACCGCTGCAGTCCGTGTGGTGAAGGTGCTCCCACAGTGCTGTTCGGGAGGGAGTTCCAGGATTTTGACCCAGCGACGATGAAGGATCGGCGATATATTTCCAAGTCAGGATGGTGTGTGACTTGGAGGGGAACTTGGAGGTGGTGGTGTTCCTATGCGCCTGCTGCCCTTGTCCTTCTAGGTGGAAGAGGTCGCGGGTTTGGCAGGTGCTGCCGAAGAAGCCTTGGCGAGTTGCTGCAGTGCATCTTGTAGATGGTACACACTGCAGCCACAGTGTGCCGATGGTGGAGGGAGTGAATGTTTAAGGTGGTGGATGGGGTGCCGATCAAGCGGGTTGCTTTGTCCTGGATGGTGTTGAGCTTCTCGAGTGTTGATGGAGCTGCACTCATCCAGGCGAGTGGAGAGTATTCCGTCACACTCCTTACTTGTGCCTTGTAGATGGTGGAAAGACTTTGGGGAGTCAGGAAGTGAGTCACACGCTGTAGAATACCCAGCCTCTGACCTGCTCTTGTAGCTACAGTATTTATGCGTCTGGTTCAGTTAAGTTTCCGCTCAATGGTGACCCACCAGGAATTTGCATCGAGTTTCTGAATCCAGAAACAGCTGTGGCCCAGCATTGATCCCTGAGGTACCCCACTCAGTACTTCCCTCCCGCTCCGCCATAACTCCTCCAACGAGTTTTTATTCTTTCTTACCCTTCAACCAGTTTACCCTGAATTTCCCCACAGCTTTGAGTTTACGTAATAGCCTTTCATGTGGATCTTTGCCAAAAACCTTTTGAAAGCCAAGGTGCACCCCATCATACTGATTACTGCAGTAAACAAGAACGACTTTCATTTATATAGCGCCTTTAATGTAGTAAAACGTCCCCAGGGCGCTTCGCAGGAGCGTAATCAAGCAGAATTTGACACCAAGCCGCAGAAGGAGATAGTAGGACAGACGGCCCAAAAGCTTGGTCAAAGAGGTAGGTTTTAAGGAGCATCTTAAAGGAGGAGAGAGAGAAGCGGCGAGGTTTCGGGATGGAACTCAAGAGCTTAGGGCCCAGGCAGCTGAAGGCACGGCCCAGCAATGGTGGGGCCATTGAAAATCGGGGAATGCGCAAGAGGCCAGAATTGGAGGAGCGCGGCGATCTCGGAGGGTTGTAGGGCTGGAGGAGGTTACAGAGATAGGGAGAGGGCCATGCAGGGATTTCAGAATCAAATTCCCAGGCTGATCTTTTTACCAGGCTCTGGCTTCAGGATTCTGAGGCCAATTTGAAGGCCCACAGTTGAAATGAGTTAATGCTGCTCAGACCACAGATAGCACCTGGGGACCCTGAGTGATCCGTATGACTCAGTACCAGGTTAACAGATTATCTGGTCATCATCACATTGCTCTTTGTGTGGGAGCTTGCTGTGCACAAATTGGCTGCCGCATTTTCTACATTACAACAGTGACTAAACTTCACAAGTACTTTGTTGGTCGTAAAGCACATTGGGACGTCCTGCAGTCATGAAAGGCGCTATATAAATGCAAGTTCTTTCTTTGACTCAATGTAGGGCTCGCCATCACCCGTTTTACATTATCCCGCATTAAGCACTAAGCCATCGGAAGTGATTGTAAAGTCCGCGCCTCAATAATACACGGACTTCGGGAGAACAGTTTAACAGGTACTTTACTGAACAAGAGGCAGCTTGAAACTGAAACTACAGAAGCCTGCTAGGGCCTTTTATACAGGGGTGGTCACTGCCGGTACTGCAGTCTAAGACCAGTTATTCCCTTAAACGTACATACACAACAATTCCTCCCCTTTTAGATAAACAGTACATAACATTCATTTAACAACTAAATAATAACTAATTACAATTACAATTTCCTCAGTAATATATACATCAACTGAAATAGTCATTTATAAGTTCAGTCTTTGAGGAGGCTTCCTGATCCGGACTGGATAGCGCCTTTCTCGAGTATCCTGTTCTGGCGGTGGAGTCAATTCTGGCTCATTGTCATTGGTTGGTTCGTCAGCTTCCAATACCCCTGCTTCTGAGGTAGACGCAATCTGTACTTCGGGCTCATTACCAGGTGCACATGCTTGTGGTACAGGTTTGGCTTGTTCCTGTGACTCTAGAATCTGGTCAGCATGGCGTCTCACGATGCTCTCTCCAACGTCCACTGTGTACATTAGTGGTCCCTGCTGTGTGCATATCGTGCCTGGCTGCAATTTTTCTGTTCGGTAGTCGCGGGCCAAGACTGGTTGCCCTATCTTGAAGCTCCTGGTTGGCTTCTCATTTATGTGCTGGAACTGCTTATCCTCAACATCTCGTCTTATGTTTGGTTTGAGCAAATCCAAGCGACATCTTAGTCTCCGGTTGAAAAACAGTACGGCTGGAGTTTGGTTGGTTACTGCATGTGTCGCATTCCGGTAAGCAAACAGGAAGTTATCCACCTTGTGTTGCAGTGATATGTCGTCATTATACATTGCCTTTATGGCCTTTTTAAAGGTCTGAACAAACCTCTCAGCCAATCCATTTGTGGCTGGATGATATGGGGCAGATGTGTAATGTTTCACCCCATTATTCTTCAGGAACCTCCGGAAATCCTCAGACACAAACTGTGGGCCATTGTTGGAACAGATCTGTTCTGGTAACCCATTCCTGGCGAAGATGGTCCTTAGGACTGCAATAGTTTTCTCCATGGTGGTGGAGGACATTTTAATGACCTCTGGCCATTTCGAATGGGCGTCCACAGCGATTAGAAACATTGAGTCCATAAATGGACCAGCGAAATCAATGTGTACCCGTTGCCATGGAGATGAGGGCCACTCCCATGGATGTAGCGGGGCCTGTGGTGGAGCGTTTTGGACCTTCTGGCATCCTGTGCATCTCTTGGTCATATCCTCGATTTCTTTATCGATTCCCGGCCACCACACAAACGCCCTGGCTAGGCTCTTCATTTTTACCCCTCCCAGATGACCCTCGTGAAGCTCATTGAGTACTCTATCTCTCAACTTGGGTGGAATTACCACTTGGGATCCACACATCAAGGTTCCCCAGCACACTGACAGCTGTTCCCTCCTTGGCGAGAATGCTGGCAACAGTGAGTCGCCATATGCTGGCCATCCCTTCACCGTCAAATCATAGACCCGAGAGAGTGTCGGGTCATTTCGGGTTTCCTTCTCAATACTTGCGTTTGTAACAGGCAAACATTCGACTATGGTCGCATGGAATATCTCCACAGGGTCCACTGCAGATGCTTCTTCCGCCGTAGGCAACGGTAGGCGCGACAGCCCATATTCCTGCAATCTCGTGAGCACCTGTTCCAGGTTGGCAAGGTGTTCATTGTCATTTTCGCCCGTAACCAGGATGTCGTCCAAATAACACTGGGTCCCCGGGATCCCTTGCAGGACTTGTTCCATTGCCCTCTGCCACATAGCTGGGGCTGATGCTACCCCAAATATCAGTCGATTGTACTGGTAAAGGCCTTTGTGAGTGTTTATCGTGAGGTATTTCCTAGATGCTTCTTCCACCTCCATTTGTAGATACGCTTGAGCCAGGTCAATCTTTGTAAAACGTTTCCCTCCAGATAGTGAGGCGAAAATATCTTCTATCCGCGGAAGCGGATACTGTACTGTGTGCAGGACTGGGTTCACAGACACCTTGAAGTCCCCACAGATGCGAACCTTCCTTGGCTCCCCAGGCGTGCTGCTCAATGCTTTCTTCATTACAGGAACGATGGGTGTGGCCCACTCACTCCAGTCCACCTTAGACAGCACCCCCGAACGCTCCAGACTCTCCAGTTCAGCTTCCACAGCTGGGCGTATCGCGTATGGCACCGGTCTGGCCTTGAAAAATTTTGGGGTTGCGTTATCCTCAATCTTTATGGTTGCCTTTACTCCTTTTAGAGTCCCAAGTCCTTGTTGGAACACCTCTTCCACGTCAGATAGAATTTGTGACAGGCGTCCAGCTGCGTCGTCATCATCTTATTTGTCAGTCACAGTTAGTGCCAGAATGGAATGCCAATCCAATTGTAGTCTTCGGATCCATTCACGTCCCAATAATGGTGGTCCTCCATCTCGTAGTATATACAAGTATAGTTTCTGTGTTTCCTTTCCGTTATATTCAACTGGCACCCTTATTTTTCCTCTGGGGTAGACCTTTTGCCCCGTGTATGTCTTCAATACAATGGACGTGTCCTTTAAGGGTATGTGTGAGAATAGCCGCTCATAGTATCGTCGATTCATGACAGTTAGGGCTGATCCTGTGTCCAATTCCATCTTCACTGGGGACCCTGCTATCATGAGGGTGACCCAAATGGTTCGGTGATCTTCTTTTGCGATCACGTTGTGTAATTTTAAACAACTTAGTCGCCTGCTCCCGGAGTCCTTATCACTCTCCTGATCTTCGGAACTACTATCTGTCAGTTTCTTTACTTTCCTGTACTGTTCCTTAGTAGTTCTTGTCGTGTTGGTCTTCTTTCCCGACCTGCAGACTCTTGCTATATGTCCCATTTTTCTGCATTGCCTGCATATTTTGTCTTTAAACCAGCAGTCCTTCTGCTCATGGGTTGTTCTGCCGCAGCGATAGCACTTTTCGGCTCCATACGCCATTTTGTTAGCGCTGTATTCTTGTGGTTTCTGTTGTATTTCCGCAGCTCCCCGTGCTGCTGCTTCGTAGGATACTGCCACGCTGAAAGCCTGTTCTAGTGTCAGGTCCTTTTTTGAAAGTAGTCGTTTCTGGGTTCCTTCACTCTGGAGCCCACAGACAAACTTATCCCGTAAGGTGTCTGCCAGTCCTGCTCCGAACTGGCAGTGCTTCGATAACTTGCGTAGTTCCGTAAGATAGTCAGCATTGCTCTCATCTTTGTGCTGGTTTCTTTTATGGAACTTGAATCTTTTTGCTATCAGCAGTGGTGTAGGGCTTAGGTGTTCCTGTAAGATATGAACAATCTCCTCAAAAGTTTTCTCCATTGGTTTAGCTGGGGTAATTAAATTCCGCAATAGGCCATACGTATTCGCACCCATCAGATTTAATAATACCGACGCCCTCTTTCCATCGGCCACCTCATTTGCCTTGCAGTACACTTCGATTCTTTCTACATACGTGGTCCAGTCTTCTACCTCGTTGTCGAAAGCAGTGATACTGCCACTTTTCGGCATCTTGTGTGATTTAAAATGGCGCCTCCTGCGCTTTTGCTTCTTCCCCAATGGAATAAAATGGCGCCTCCTGCGCTTTTGCTTCTTCCCCAACGGGATAAAATGGCGCCTCCCGCGTTTTTGCTTCTTCCCCTTACTGCCACGCTGCTCCTAGTGTTCTACGGGGTAATGGCGGTGACCCGCAGCTTCGGCGCGTCTCGCTTTCCTTCCCCCCCCATTTGGTTTCTCTCCACTGTCCTGTTCTCGAGTACCGACCGCGCCCTGTGCACTCCACCCTCTCTCTCTTGTTTTCTTTTCCCGGCGACGCTGCGCGGCCCGATTTGTAGAGCCGCTCGATCGAGCTTGAGCCCGCCGCAGTCCGGAAAGGTCAGCGCGCTACCTGCTACCAGCATGATTCGCTGGAACCACAGTCTCTCCCGCAATTCTCCAAACACCGATGGATTCTTTGGGCGGTTGCCCTCGGTCGACGCCCATTGCTCAGACTACGACCTTCCAGGACCTTCCTTTCAGGCAAGATCCCCGTGAGATGATGCCACACTGCAGGCGAGTTCGAACTTACTCGTCGCCACTGTAAAGTCTGCGCCTCAATAATACACGGACTTCGGGAGAACAGTTTAACAGGTACTTTACTGAACAAGAGACAGCTTGAAACTGAAACTACAGAAGCCTGCTAGGGCCTTTTATACAGGGGTGGTCACTGCCGGTACTGCAGTCCAAGACCAATTATTCCCTTAAAGGTACATACACAACAGTGATTGTGGGGTGGGGGGGTTATTTTAACCTCTCTCGCCAGGCAGGAATCCCACGGGATCAGGTGGAACTTCAGTGGAGTGTAAAATCAGGGCTGGGGTGTAAACCCAGTGTCTCTGGATCATTAGTCCAGTCCTCTGGATTACTAGCCCAGTAACATAACCACTACGCTACCTTTCCACAATTTATGGGGTACGGTAGCATAGTGGTTATGTCACTGGGCTCGTAATGCGGAAGAGTGGCGGGAATGTGGAACTCGCCACCACAGGGGGTGGCTGAGGCCAACAGCATGGTTGCCTTTAAGGGGAAGCTGGATAAGCACAAGGGGGAGAAAGGAAAAGAAGGACAGAGACAGAGGATGAAAGAACGAATGACTTGCATTCATATAGCACCCTTCGCGACCCCCCGCTCCACACCCGGGACGTCCCAAAGTGCTTTGCAGCCGACGAGGTATTTTGAAGTGTAGTCACTGTCGTAATGTAGCAGCCAATCTGTGCACAGAAAGACGCCACAAACAGGAATGAACAGATAATCTGTTTTTTTTTAGTGACGTTGTTTGAGGGGTAAACATTGACCCAGGGCACTGGGGAGAACTGCCCCCCTGCTCTTCTTCGAAATAGTACCACGGGATCTTTTTCGCCCACCCGCCCACCTGAGAGAGCAGACGGGGCCTCGGTTTAACGTCTCATCCGAAAGACGGCAACTTCTTTGCTTTTGTACCCTGTAGTTTGTACCTTTAGTTCGCTGTCTTGACTGTAGTTCAGCATCCAAATAGCATTGTGGATTGCTGCCCCGCTCTGCTTTGTTTGGGCATGCCTAGTGTTGAAACTGCTAAGTTTCCTGGCACTCTTTCATGTTTTATTCTTTGGAATATGAGCATTTCATCATCAATATTTTCTTTCTGTACCACTTTCCACTTCCCTCTTGTGCCGACTTACCTATCTTGTTCCACTCAATCTGTAATTCCTCAGCTCCATTTTCCGATTCCACTGCCTCTCCTAAGTGCGGTACCATCAGTAAATTTGATCACAGGATGTGGGCACCTATGGTAAGGCCGGCATTTATTGCCCATCCCTAGTTGCCCTTGAGAAGGTGGTGGTGAGCTGGCTTCTTGAACCACTGCAGTCCGTGTGGTGAAGGTACTCCCACAGTGCTATTAGGGAGAGAGTTCCAGGATTTGGACCCAGCGACGATGAAGGATCGGCGATATACTTCCAAGTCAGGAAGTTGTGTGACTTGGAGGGGAACTTGGAGGTGGTGGTGTTCCCATGTGCCTGCTGCCCTTGTTCTTCTAGGTGGAAGAGGTCGCGGGTTTGGGAGGTGCTGCCGAAGAAGCCTTGGCGAGTTGCTGCACTGCATCTTGTAGATGGTACACACTGCAGCCACGGTACGCCGGTGGTGGAGGGAGTGAATGTTTAAGGTGGCGGATGGGGTGCCGATCAAGCGGGATGTTTTGTCCTGAATGGTGTTGAGCTTCTCGAGTGTTGTTGGAGCTGCACTCATCCAGGTGAGTGGAGAGTATTCCATCACACTCCTGGCTTGTGCCTTGTGGATAGTGGAAAGGCTTTAGGGAGTCAGGAGATGAAGTCACACGCTGTAGAATACCCAGCCTCTGACCTGCTCTTGTAGCCACAGTATTTATGCGTCTGGCCCAGTTAAGTTTCCAATCAATGGTGACCCACCAGGACTTTGCATCGAGTTTCTGAATCCAGAAACAGCTGTGGCCCAGCATTAATCCCTGAGGTACCCCACTCAGTACTTCCCTCCCGCTCCGCCATAACTCCACCAATGAGCTCTTGTTCTTTTTTATCCTTCAACCAGTTTACCCTGAATTTCCCCACAGCTTTGAGTTTACCTAATAGCCTTTCATGTGGATCTTTGCCAAAAACCTTTTGAAAGCGAAGGTGCACCCCATCATACTGGTTACTGCAGTAAACAAGAACGACTTTCATTTATATAGCGCCTTTAACATAGTAAAACGTCCCCAGGGCGCTTTGCAGGAGCGTAATCAAGCAGAATTTGACACCAAGCCGCAGAAGGAGATATTAGGACAGACGGCCCAAAAGCTTGGTCAAAGAGGTAGGTTTTAAGGAGCGTCTTAAAGGAGGAGAGAGAGAAGCGGCGAGGTTTCGGGACGGAACTCCAGAGCCTAGGGCCCAGGCAGCTGAAGGCACGGCCTACCAATGGTGGGGCCATTGAAAATCGGGGAATGCGCAAGAGGCCAGAATTGGAGGAGCGCGGAGATCTCGGAGGGTTGTAGGGCTGGAGAAGGTTACAGAGATAGGGAGAGGGCCATGCAGGGATTTCAGAATCAAATTCCCTGGCTGATCTTTTTACCAGGCTCTGGCTTCAGGGTTCTGAGGCCAATTTGAAGGCCCACAGTTGAAATGAGTTAATGCTGCTCAGACCACAGATAGCACCTGGGAACCCTGAATGATCCGTATGACTCAGTACCAGGTTAACAGATTATCTGGTCATCATCGCGCTGCTCTTTGTGTGGGAGCTTGCTGTGCACAAATTGGCTGCCGCATTTCCTACATTACAACAGTGACTAAACTTCACAAGTACTTTGTTGGTCGTAAAGCACATTGGGACGTCCTGCGGTCGTGAAAGGTGCTATATAAATGCAAGTTCTTTCTTTGAATCAATGTAGGGCTCGCCATCACCCGTTTTACACTATCCCGCATTAAGCACTAAGCCATCGGAAGTGATTGTGGGGTGGGGGGGTCATTTTAACCTCACTCGCCAGGCGGGAATCCCACGGGATCAGGTGGAACTTCAGTGGAGTGCAAAATCAGGGCTGCTCCGACGATGCCACCTTCCACACCAGTGCTTCAGACATGTCTTCCTTTTTCCGCAACCGAGGATCCCCCTCTACCGTGGTTGACACTGCCCTCGACCGTGTCAGTTCTATCTCCCGCACCTCTGCCCTCACCCCTGCCCCTCCCTCCCGGAACCACGATAGGGTTCCCCTTGTCCTCACCTTTCACCCCACCAGCCTCCACATTCAACGGATCATCCTCCGGCATTTCCGCTACCTCCAAAGTGATCCCACCACCAAACGTATCTTCCCCTCCCCTCCCCTTTCAGCATTCCGCAGGGACCGCTCTCTCCGAGACACCCTAGTCCACTCCTCTATCACCCCAAACAGCCCTTCCCCTTCGCCTGGCACCTTCCCGTGCAAGCGGAGGAGATGTAACACCTGCCCCTATACCTCCCCCCTCCCCACTGTCCAGGGCCCCAAACACCCCTTCCAGGTGAAACAGCGATTTACTTGTACTTCTCGCAATCTAGTATACTGTATTCGCTGCTCACGATGCCGTCTCCTCTACATTGGGGAGACCAAACGCAGATTGGGTGACCGCTTTGCGGAACACCTCCGTTCAGTCCGTAAGGGTGACCCCGAGCTTCCGGTTGCCTGTCATTTCAATTCACCGCTCCATTCCCACTCGGACCTCACCGTCCTTGGCCTCTTGTACTGTTCCACGGAAGCTCAACGTAAACTCGAGGAACAGCACCTCATCTTCCGATTAGGCACTCTGCAGCCTTCCGGTCTCAATATCGAGTTCAACAATTTCAGATCATAACCTCGGCCCCTATTTCATTTTTACTTATATTTTTCCACTCCTTTCCTCCCCCCCCCTTTCCATTTGTTTCTCTCTCACACCTGGCAGCTATCTTTTGCCCTGCCAGTACACTTTACACCTAATCCCAGCATATTACCATCTCGTCTAGCTTCTAATCTCTTTTACTTCTTTTGGTTCTTTTATTCTTTTGTCCGATCGCAGCCCTGCCTTCGATCTAGTTCCTTTTCTCTCCAGTTTTGAAGAAGGGTCAAACCCGAAACGTCAACTCAAATTTCTCTCCACGGATGTTGCCTGACCTGCTGAGTTTTTCCAGCATTTTCTGTTGTTATTTCGGATTTCCAACATCTGCAGTATTTTGCTATCGTACTAGTGTTTGGTTCACTGCCACACCTCTTCTAGGAATGCCTACCTTGAAGAAGTTCTGCTCTTCTCTGTGACGGGATCTCCGTTTGGCTCTTCAACCTTGTTCATCTTCATTACTTTCAGTTTCCCTTCTCGTGTTTGATCAGATATCTGCCAAGACTCGGTTTCACAGCCACATCATTTTCCTCAGCAACTGTCTCCGGTTCCGACTTACTCCACGTGGATTCCAACTAAACTTCCACCCTTCGTGCTTCGGATCCACCCAGGATTACAAATATCTCCAAGATATTCATCGTTCCTCGAACTACTGCTCTCGCCGCATCCTGAGATCCACGCTCAACGCCATGCGGCGCCACATGAACACACTCGACTTCTCTCTTCAGCAACACCGGCGCACTCTATCTCAAAGCTGTCCGGCTCCTCAGTTCCACTTCATCCTTCGACTCATCCGACGCTTCAACGAAAAACTTTTCTTCTTCCTTTCCGATGTCAAGGATCGCAAGCTTCATCAACTCTTGGACACCAACGCCCCTCCGGAACCTTCTTCCCCTTCACTTTCCTCTGACCCCCCTTCTCCCAATCTCACCCCCTGCCGTGTGTTCACTATCCCCTCTGACCTTCCACTCTCTGACCCTGAACGATCAGTCCTCAGCAAAGGCCTGAGCTTCATCCCCTTACGCCCCCACCTCAATGAATTTCGAGCTCGGCACGATGCTGAGCTCTTTTTCCGCCGCCTTCGTCTCCGTGCCCACTTCTTTGGCCAGGAGTCTTCCCCCCGCACAACTGACCCTTTCTCCCGCTTGCAGAATTCCCGTTCTACCTGGACCCCTCCCTCTGGCCTCTTACCCTCTCTAGATCTTTTCATCACTAACTGCCGACGTGACATCGGCCGTCTCCATTTCTCTGCTCCCCTCACTCACTCCAACCTACCTCCCTCTGAACTTGCAGCACTCCATTCTCTTAGATCCAACCCTGACATTGTCATTAAACCCGCTGACAAGGGTGGTGCTGTTGTTGTTTGGCGTACTGACCTCTACCTAGCGGAAGCTGAACGCCAACTCTCCGACACCTCCTCCTACCTCCACCTGGACCATGACCCCACTACCGAACATCAAACCACCGTTTCCAAGACTGTCACTGACCTCATCTCCTCTGGAGATCTTCCCCCCGCTGCCATCAACCTCATAGTTCCCCAACCCCGCACAGCCCGCTTCTACCCCCTTCCCAAGATCCACAAACAGGACTGCCCTGGTAGACCCATCGTTTCAGCCTGTTCTTGCCCTACGGAACTTATCTCTTCCTATCTTGACTCTATCTTTTCTCCCCTTGTCCAGTCTCTTCCCACCTACATCCGCGACTCTTCGGACGCCCTCCGCCACTTTAACAGTTTCCAGTTTCCTGGCCCCAACCGCTTCCTTTTCACCATGGACGTACAATCCCTCTACACCTCCATCCCCCACCCGGATGGCCTGAGGGCACTCCGCTTCTTCCTTGAACAGAGGCCCGACCAGTCCCCATCCACCACGACCCTCCTCCGCCTGGCTGAACTTGTTCTCACATTGAACAACTTCTCCTTTAACTCCACTCATTTCCTCCAAATCAAAGGTGTTGCCATGGGTACCCGCATGGGTCCTATCTATGCCTGCCTTTTTGTGGGATATGTGGAACAATCTTTGTTCCAGTCCTACTCGGGTCCCCTCCCTCACCTCTTTTTCCGATACATTGATGACTGTATCGGTGCCGTTTCCTGCTCTCACCCCGAACTTGACAATTTCATTCACTTTGCCTCCAATTTCCACCCTTCCCTCACCTTCACATGGTCCATCTCTGACTCTTCCCTTCCCTTCCTCGACTTCTCCGTCTCCATCTCTGGGGATAGGTTATCGACCAATATTTACTACAAGCCCACTGACTCCCACAGCTACCTGGACTACACTTCCTCCCACCCCGCTTCCTGTAAGGACTCTATTCCATTCTCCCAGTTTCTCCGCCTCCGCCGCATCTGCTCCGACGATGCCACCTTCCACACCAGTGCTTCAGACATGTCTTCCTTTTTCCGCAACCGAGGATTCCCCTCTACCGTGGTTGACACTGCCCTCGACCGTGTCAGTTCTATCTCCCGCACCTCTGCCCTCACCCCTGCCCCTCCCTCCCGGAACCACGATAGGGTTCCCCTTGTCCTCACCTTTCACCCCACCAGCCTCCACATTCAACGGATCATCCTCCGGCATTTCCGCTACCTCCAAAGTGATCCCACCACCAAACGTATCTTCCCCTCCCCTCCCCTTTCAGCATTCCGCAGGGACCGCTCTCTCCGAGACACCCTAGTCCACTCCTCTATCACCCCAAACAGCCCTTCCCCTTCGCCTGGCACCTTCCCGTGCAAGCGGAGGAGATGTAACGCCTGCCCCTATACCTCCCCCCTCCCCACTGTCCAGGGCCCCAAACACCCCTTCCAGGTGAAACAGCGATTTACTTGTACTTCTCGCAATCTAGTATACTGTATTCGCTGCTCACGATGCCGTCTCCTCTACATTGGGGAGACCAAACGCAGATTGGGTGACCGCTTTGCGGAACACCTCCGTTCAGTCCGTAAGGGTGACCCCGAGCTTCCGGTCGCCTGTCATTTCAATTCACCGCTCCATTCCCACTCGGACCTCACCGTCCTTGGCCTCTTGTATTGTTCCACGGAAGCTCAACGTAAACTCGAGGAACAGCACCTCATCTTCCGATTAGGCACTCTGCAGCCTTCCGGTCTCAATATCGAGTTCAACAATTTCAGATCATAACCTCGGCCCCTATTTCATTTTTACTTATATTTTTCCACTCCTTTCCTCCCCCCCCCCCCCTTTCCTTTTGTTTCTCTCTCACACCTGGCAGCTATCTTTTGCCCTGCCAGTACACTTTACACCTAATCCCAGCATATTACCATCTCGTCTAGCTTCTAATCTCTTTTACTTCTTTTGGTTCTTTTATTCTTTTGTCCGATCGCAGCCCTGCCTTCGATCTAGTTCCTTTTCTCTCCAGTTTTGAAGAAGGGTCAAACCCGAAACGTCAACTCAAATTTCTCTCCACGGATGTTGCCTGACCTGCTGAGTTTTTCCAGCATTTTCTGTTGTTATGCTGGGGTGTAAACCCAGTGTCTCTGGATCATTAGTCTATGCCTCTGGATTACTAGCCCAGTAACATAACCACTAAGCTACCCTATTGCAATTTATATGGTACGGTAGTGTAGTGGTTATGTCACTGGGTTTGTAATGCAGAAACTTGGACTAATGAACTCAGGAAGGTGAGTTCATAATCCCACCACAGCAGCTGGTGAATTTAAATTTCAGTTAATTAAATTAATTGGAATAAAAAACTAGGATCAGTAATGGTGGCCATGAAACTACCAGATTGTTGTAACAACCCACCTGGTTCACTACTGTAATTTAGAGAATCTGAGCTATGAGGAAAGACTGGATAGGCTGGGTCTGTTTTCCTTGGAACAGAGGAGGCTGAGAAGACACCTTATTGAGGTGTATAATGTTATGAGGGGCCTAGATAAAGTGGTTAGAAAGGACCTATTTCCCTCAGCAGAGGGGTCAAAAACCAGGGGGCACAGGTTTAAAGTAATTGGTGGAAGGTTTAGAGGGGATTTGAGGGGAAATTTCTTCTCCCAGGGGGTTGTGGGGGTCTGGAACTCACTGCCTGAAAGGGTGGTAGAGGCAGGAACCCTCATCACATGTAAAATATACTTGGATGTACACTTGGGATACTCTAACCTGCAGGGCTATGGACCAAGAAGTGGGATTAGGCTGGATAGCTCTTGTTGGCCGGCGCGGACACGATGGGCCGAAATGGCCTCCTTCCGTGCTGTCACTTTCTATGATTTAGGGAAGGAAAACTGCCGTCCTTACCCGGCCTGGCCTATACGTGACTCCAGACCCACAGCAATGTGGTTGACTCGTAACTGCCCTCTGTAATGGTCCAGCAAGCCACTCAGATTAGGGATGGGCAATAAATGCTGGCCCTCCCGCAACATCCACATCCCTTGAATGAATGAATAAAGAATTTTTTTTTTTAATTGCCCCCGATTGTTCCTCGGCCAATCACAATTGACACTCAACGGCTTTGTCAAATGGAAAAACCTGCATAAAATATTCGTCTAAACTTTCTTGGAACTACTTAAGGGTGTAGCTGACACGATACGCTAAGAACATACATGAGCTTCTTTTTTCCAGAAGTGCCTTTACATTTTGGGAGCGAGGCAGGAGAAGGGCAAGGGGATTTACTGGCACAGGATGCTGAGAAGCATCCAAGCCATGTTTGCTGGGAACGGTTGCATGGAAATACCAAGCCAGCAAAAAGCGTTCGGCAATTACATGCTCGGTAAATTCCACAGGCTCAGTGCCAAGTGAACCATCCAGCAAGAAAGAAAGACAAACAGACAGACAGAAAGCAAGAAAGAACGAAAGCAAGAAAGACAGGTGTGTAGTCCTGTTGTAATTTGGGCAAACGCAGCAGCCATTTCGTGCCCAGCAAGGTCCCACAAACAGCACTTAAGCAGATAACATCGGTGGTAGGAAAAAATAATGGAATTCCTACTAAAGGAGAGAATAGGAGAACATCTAGAAATGAAAAGTATAATAATGAATAGTCAACATGGATTTCAAAAGAGAAAATCCTGCTTGACCAACCTTACTGAATTTTTTGAAGAGGTAACAGAGAGAGTAGACACTGGTAATACAGTAGATGTAATTTATCTAGATTTTCAAGAGGCCTTCGATAATGTATCCCATAATAGACTAATGAACAAGGTCAGAGAATGCGGAGCCAGGGGACAAGTAGCAGAATGGATTGCTAGCTGGCTTCAAGACAGAAAGCAGAGAGTGGGAGTAAAGGGTAGCTATTCACAGTGGCAGAAGGTGGGTAGTGGTGTCTCACATGGATCAGTGCTGGGACCACTGCTGTTCACAATTTACATTAACGATTTAGACTTTGGAATCAAAAACACAATTTCTAAATTTGCGGATGATACCAAATTGGGCGGGGGGTAGTCAATACTGAGGAGGACTGCAACAAATTACAGGAGGACATTAATAAACTTTTTTACTAAGAGGTGGATGCTGACAAAATATCAGTAGAAGTGGAAAAAGTAAAAGCAATGGAAGGGGTGAAAATTGAGAGACAGGTTGTACTAGAAAGGCTGGGTATGCTTAGAGTGGACAAGTCGCCTGGACCAGGTGGCTTGCATTCCAGATTGTTAAGGGAATTTGGGGAGGAAATAGCGGAAGGGCTTGCCATAATTTTCCAATCTTCCCTAGATGTGGGGGAGGTGCCTGAGGATTGGAAAGTGGCAAATGTGACACCATTGTTCGAGAAAGGGTGTAAGGACAATCCTAGTAACTACAGGCTGGTCAGTTTAACATCAGTGGTGGGTAAAGTTTTAGAAACAATAATCAAGGAAAAAATTAACGGGCACTTGGAGAGGTTTAAGCTAATTAAGGAGAGCCTACGTGGATTTCATAGAATCATAGGAAGTTACAGCACGGAAGGAGGCCATTTGGGCCCATCGTGTCCGCGCTGGCCAACAAAGAGCTATCCAGCCTAATCCCACTTCCTAGCTCTTGGTCCATAGCCCTGCAGGTTAGAGCATCCCAAGTGCACATCCAAGTACTTTTTAAATGTGGTTAGGGTGTTATGTTCATAAGTAAATAGACGTTTTTATCATTAACAGCTAGCTTGTGCTAGTCATTTATTCAGCCATGTTGACTTGTATACAGTAGCCATGTTGACCCTCTCGACCAGTGCCTCGTGTTAAACAAGACAACCCATATAGATGTAGCCCACTACTAAAACATACAGCTACACCTAGTGTACCATTCTAGAATGACATGTTACTGCATATCATTACAGGGTTCCTGCCTCTACCACCCTTTCAGGCAGTGAGTTCCAGACCCCCGCAACTCTCTAGATGAAGAAATTTCCCCTCAAATCCCCTCTAAACCTT
This sequence comes from Somniosus microcephalus, assembly GCF_052327205.1. Lineage (NCBI taxonomy): Eukaryota > Metazoa > Chordata > Chondrichthyes > Squaliformes > Somniosidae > Somniosus > Somniosus microcephalus. The sequence goes on along the minus strand of NW_028225179.1, from coordinate 136,706,466 downwards.
CCTCCAGATACTTTAAATCTGTGCCCCCTGGTTTTTGACCCCTCTGCTAAGGGAAATGGGTCCTTTCTATCCACTTTATCTATGCCCCTCATAATTTTATACACCTCAATAAGGTCTCCCCTCAGCCTCCTCTGTTCCAAGGAAAACAGACCCAGCCTATCCAGCCTTTCCTCATAGCTAAGATTCGCTACTTCTGGCAACATCCTTGTAAATCTCCTCTGTACCCTCTCTAGTGCAATCACATCTTTCCTGTAATGTGACCAGAACTGCACACAGTACTCTAGCTGAGGCCTAACTAGTGTTTTATACAGTTGAAGCATAACCCCCCTGCTCTTGTATTCTATGCCATGGCTAATAAAGGCAAGCATTCCGTATGTCTTCTTAACCACCTTATCTACCTGGCCTGCTACCTTCAGGGATCTGTGGACATGCACTCCAAGGTCTCTTTGTTCCTCTACACTATTCAGTGTCCTACCATTTAATGTGTATTTCCCCTCATTGTTAGCCCTCCCCAAATGCATTACCTTACACTTTTCCAGATTGAATTCCATTTGCCACTGTTCTGCCCACCTGACCAATTTATTGATATATTCCTGCAGTCTACAGCTTCCTTCTTCAGTATCAACCACACAGCCGGTTTTAGTATCATCTGCAAACTTCTTAATCATACCCCCTATATTCAAGTCTAGATCATTGATATATACCACAAAAAGCAAGGGACCTAGTACAGCCTTCCAGTCACAAAAACACCCATCAACCATTACCCTCTGCTTCCTACCTCCGAGCCGGTTTTGAATCCAACTTGACACTTTGCCATGGATCCCATGGGCTTTTAACTTCGTGATCAGTCTGCCATGTGGAACCTTATCAAAAGCCTTGCTAAAGTCCATATATGCTACATCAAATGCACTACCCTCATCTACCCTCCTTGTTACCTCCTCAAAAAATTCAATCAAGTTTGTCAGACACGACCTTCCCTTAACAAATCCGTGCTGACTATCCTTGATTAATCCGTGTCTTTCGAAATGAAGATTTATCCTGTCCTTCAGAATTTTTTCCAACAATTTTCCCACCACCGAGGTTAGGCTGACTGGCCTGTAACTACTCGGCCTATCCTTTTCTCCCTTTTTAAACAAGGGTACCACATTAGCAGACCTCCAGTCCTCCGGCACCACACCTGAAGTCAGAGAGGATTGAAAAATGATGGTCAGGGCCTCTGCTAGTTTCTCTTTTGCTTCGCTTAACAGCCTGGGATACATTTCATCCAGGCCTGGGGATTTATCCACTTTTAAAGCTGCTAAACCCCTTAATATTTCCTCTCTCACTATGTTTATTTCATCTAATATTTCACACTCCTCCCCCCGATAGCAATGTCTGCTTCACTCCTCTCCTTTGTGAAAACAGGCACAAAGTGTTCATTAGGAACCCTACCGACGTCTCCCGCCTCCACACACAGATTACCCTCATGATCTCTAATAGGCCCTACCCTTTCTTTAGTTATCCTCTTACTCTTAATATATTTATAAAACATCTTTGGGGTTTCTTTGATTTTACTTGCCAAGAATTTTTCATGCTCTCTCTTTGCTTTCCTAATATCCTTTTTAATTGCAGTCCTGCACTTTCTGTACTCCTCTAAAGATTCTGGAGTATTTAGCCCTCGGTATCAGTCATACGCCTCCCTTTTTTTCTTTATCCTACCCTGTATGTCCCCAGACATCCAGGGGGCTCTAGATTTGTTAGTCCCACCTTTTTTCTTTAAGGGCACATATTTGGTCTGAACCCTTCGGATCTCCTCCTTGAATGCCTCCCACTGCTCTGACACTGATTTACCTTCAAGTAGCTGTTTCCAGTTCACTATGGCTAAATCCCCTCTGAGCTTAGCAAAATTTGCTTTTCCCCAATTTAGAATTTTTATTCCTGGTCTATCCTTGTCCTTTTCCATAACTACTTTAAATCTAACAGAATTATGGTCACTAGCACCAAAATGCTCCCCCACTGATACGTTTTCTACCTGCCCAGCTTCATTCCCTAAAACTAAGTTCAGAACTGCCCCCCTCCCTTGTTGGGCTTGCTACATACTGGCTAAAAAAGTTCTCCTGGATGCATTTTAGGAATTCCACACCCTCTATACCCTTCACACTAATTTTATCCCAGTTAATATTGGGGTAGTTGAAATCACCTACTATTACTGCCCTATAGTTTTTGTACTTCTCAGAAATTTGTCTACATGTTTGTTCTTCTATCTCACTGTTTGGGGGTCTGTAGTACACTCCCAGCAGTGCGATCGCCCCTTTTTTGTTTTTCAATTCGACCCATATGGCCTCGTTTGATGATCCCTGCAACATATCATCCCTCCTCACAGCTGTAATAGTTTCTTTAATCAATGCCGCAAACCCCCCCTTTCTACCGCCCTCTCTATCCTGTCTGAAAATCCTGTAACCAGGAATGTTGAGCAGCCATACCTGCCCCTCTTTCAGCCACGTCTCTGTAATAGCTATATCATAGTCCCAAGTATCTACCTGTGCCCTCAGCTCATTTGCCTTGTTCGCTATACTCCTTGCATTGAAGTATATACCATTTAGTACAGGCAAACCTCCTCGTTGACTACCATCTAGCCCTTGATTCCTCTGTCCTTCCAATTTACTTTCTACGTTTTTGTTTTCCAATTACAGTTTTTCTTCCCTCCCTATTGACTATACTTAGGTTCCCATCCCCCTGCCAAGTTAGTTTAAACCCTCCCCAACAGCACTAGCAAACCCTCCCACGAGGATATTGGTCCCGTTCTCGTTGAGGTGCAACCCGTCTGGCGTGTAGCGGTCCCACCTCCCCCAGAAATGGTTCCAATTCCTCAGGAATCTAAAGCCCTCCCTCCTACACCATCTCTCTAGCCACACATTCATCTGCTCTATCTTCCTATTTCTGTACTCACTAGCACGTGGCACTGGTAGTAATCTGGAGATTACTACCTTTGGGGTCCTGTTTTTTAACCTCTTTCCCAGCTCCCTAAACTCTGCCTGCAGGACTTCATCCCTCTTCCTACCTATGTCGTTGGTACCGATATGGACCATGACCTCTGGCTGTTCACCCTCCCCCTCAGAATGCCCTGCAGCCGGATTTGAAAAGGCAGATCGTGTTTGACTAATCTAATTGAATTTTTTGATGAAGTAGCAGGGAGGATTGATGAAGGGAATGCAATGGATGTTGTCTACATGGATTTTAGGAAGACGTTTGACAAAGTACCACATGGAAGGCTGGTTAACAAAATTGAAGCTCATGGAATACATGGGTCAGTGGCAGCTTGGATAAGGAATTGGCTTAAGGATAGAAAACAACGAGTTGTGATAAATGGCTGTTTTTCAGACTGGAGGATGGTAGACTGTGGAGTTCCCCAATGATCAGTGCTGGGGCCACTGCTTTTTTTGAGATATATATATATCTATATGACCTGGATATTGGAATACAGAGTAGAATTTCTCAATTTGCTGATGACACCAAACTTGGGGGTGTGGCAAACAGTGAGGATGATACCAATTGACTGCAACAGGACATAGAAAGGCTAGCAGAATGGGCAGATAAGTGGCAGATGGAATTTAATACAGAGAAGTGTGAGGTGATGCATTTCAGCAGAAGGAACAGGGCGAGGCAATATACACTTAATGGCACAGTTTTAAAGAGTATGCAGGGACAGAGGGACCTGGGAGTTAATGTGCATAGGTCCCTGAAGGTGGCAGGACATATTGAGAGAGTGGTTAACAAAGCATATGGGATCTTGGGCTTCATAAATAGAGGTATTGAGTACAAAAGTAGAGAAGTTGTGCTGAACCTTTATAAAGTGCTGGTTAGGCCACAATTGGAGTATTGCATCCAGTTCTGGTCACCACACTTTAGGAAGGATGCGAAGGCCCTTGAGAGGGTGCAGAGGAGATTTACCAGAATGGTTCCAGGGATTGGGGGAATCTTAGCTACAAGGACAGGTTGGAGAAGCTGGATTTGATTTCATTAGAGCAAAGGAAGTTGAGGGGTGATTTGATAGAGGTGTACAAGATTATGACGGGTTTGGATAGGCTAGACAGGGAAAGGATGTTACAAGGACTAGGGGACACAGATTTAAGGTTTTGGGCAAGAGATACAGGGGGGATGTGAGGAAAAACTTTTTTACGCAGCGAGTGGTGAGGACCTGGAAATTGCTGCCGACGGAAGTGGTGGAAGCGGAGACACTCAATGTTTTCAAGGGCGACTGGATAGGCACTTGAGGGAAATAAACTTGCAGGGCTAGTGGGATAGAGCGGGACTGACTGGATTGCTCTACAGAGAGCCAGCACGGACTCGATGGGCCGAATGGCCTCCTTCAGTGCCGTTATGACTCTATGACTTGCAGAATGGGCAAATAACTGGTAAATGAAGTTCAACACAGACAAATGTGAGGTATTACATTTTGGTAGGAAGATTAGGGTGGTCACTTATCATTTGGAGGGTGCGAGTGTAGGTGGGGTAGAGGATCAAAGGGATCTCTGAGTACAAATACAGAAATCACTTAAAGTTGCGCCACAGGTTACCAAGGCCATTAAAAATGCTTATGTTTATGCTCCACACAAGCCTCCTCCCACCCTCCTTCATCTCACCCAAGAAGAAAGCGCGAAAGAAAGACTTGCATTTATATGGCACCTAGCACAACCTCGGAGCCAATGAAGTACATTTGAAGTGCAGTCACTGTCGTAATGTCGGAAACTTGGTATTTAACCCATTTCTCCACTTCTTCATAATTATTTTCAAGAATTGATTGCTTACCTTGGATTTAGTTGAAAGATGCGACTGTCAAGCTATTTTTCTACCTGTCCCCTTCTTGGGTCTCCGCCGCAAACCAACTTCCCCTGATGATAGGACGGCTGTGTCGGCCGTGTCGGCCGTGGCTCAGTGGGTTGCACTCTCACCTCTGAGCCAGAAGGTTGTGGATTCAAGTCCCGCTCCAGAGACCTGAGCACAAAAATCTCGGCTGACTCTCCAGTGCAGCACCGAGGGAGCGCTGCACTGTCGGAGGTGCCGTCTTTCGGCTGAGACGTTAAACCGAGGTCCCGTCTGCCCTCTCGGGCGGATGTAGAAGATTCCATGGCAGCATTTCGAAGAAGAGCAGGGGAGCTATCCCCGACACAACAGCAAAGTACTGCGGATGCTGGAAGTCTGAAAATGCTGGAAACACTCATCAGGCCAGACAGCATCCGTGGAGAGAGAAACAGAGTTAACGTTTCAGGTCTGGGACCCTTCATCAGAGCTGGAGAAGGCTAGAGATGTCACAGATATTAAGCAGGTGCAGAGGCAGGGAAAGGGGGAGGGGAGGAAGGCACATTCTGTGCTAGGCTAGGAGGCAGGAGAGATAAAATGTTGCAAATAGAGACGGCAAAAACAAAAACAGCCTGAAAAATGAGGGTAGTGGTTATAGTCTGAAATTGTTGAACTCAATGTTGTGTCCAGAAGGCTGTAAAGTGCCTAATCGAAAGATGAGGTGCTGTTCCTCGAGCTTCATTGGAACAATGTAAGAGGCCGAGGACAGAGAGACCAAACGCAGATTGGGCGACCGCTTTGCGGAACACCTCCATTCAGTCCGTAAGGGTGACCCTGGGCTTCCGGTCGCCTGTCACTTTAATTCTCCACTTCACTCCCACTCTGATCTCTCTGTCCTCATTTTCTGTTGTTATTTGAGTTATCCCAGGTGTCCTGGGCCAATATTTATCCCTCAACCAAGATCAGCAAAAAAACAGATTATCTGGTCATTATCACATTGCTGTTTGTGGGAGCTTGCTGTGCGTGTATTGGCTGCCGTGTTACCTAAATTACGACAGTGACTACACTTCAAAAAGTACTTTGTTGGCTGTGAAGCGCTTTGGGACGTCCGGTGGCCGTGAAAGGCGCTAGATAAAGGCAAGTCTTTCTTACCAAGCACTAGTGGTTTGCTGAAACTGTCCACTGGGTGGTGTGTGACGATTGGGTCTCATTGAGTGCTGTTGGGAGTTAAAGGGGTAGAAATTCATCAGTGAGAGGGTAATAGCGACACACCCAGGCCAGACCCTGAGGGGAAGGATTTCCACCACAATTAAATGCATAATGGAAAATCTCAGCACGATTTACAACTGACTAACAATAAAAAGTCACTGCAACCTACTTTGAATTTCCCCTGGGATTATTAATATCCTGTATCCCAGGAAAAGTGAGATTTATAGAGTCATTGGCCTAGAAATTCGGTGGGCTGCGCCACCAGTTAGCGCCCAAAGAGGGCACTTAGTGGGTTTAGTGCCACTGGCCACGCCGCCCGCGAAATTTAGCGGGGCGCTAATGGCAGCGTTAGCCGGTAGCGCTGCGCCACCACCAATGACGTCATCGGTGTGTGCAGCGCCCCGCTACCGCCCCGATCGAGAAATTTCGCAGTGTCCCCACTGTACCGCCGGTCGCAATTTGCGACTGGTTCAGGGGGGCCTACCTGTGGCGGTAGAGGCGCTGAGGTGCGGCGCAGCCATTTTTTTTTGCTGGCCGCCTGCCAGCACCTCTTCGCTCAGCCGTCCCCGGCCTCCTGAGGGCCCCCCCCGCCCGCGTTGTGCCGGCTGTCTCCCAAGAGCCCGGCACTTCTCCTCGGTACCGGGCTCTTTTGCCGGCACTCACGATCTCAGATCGCGCTGCAGCAGGCCCCTCCCCTTTAAGAAGGGGAGGAAGGCCTGCAGTACCGCAGTGCGCCGTGCCGCAGCGCGTGGCGCTGTGGCACATTGCGCTGCGATTTTCAGTTGCAGCGCCCCAAGACGGATGCGGGGCGCCTCGAGTATCGCCGCGCTTCCGTTTGGGGCGCACAAACTGAATTTTCGGCGGGCGCTCGCAACTCCTTCCGGGGCGGTACTTCCGGCGCTCTGGCGAGACTGGCACCCCAAACGGGGTGCGACCGAATTTCTAGGCCATAGAGTCATAACGGCACAGAAGGAGGCCATCCGGCCCATCGAGTCCGTGCCGGCTCTTTGTAGAGCAATCCAGTCAGTCCCATTCCCCCGCTCTATCCCTGTAGCCCTGCAAGTTTATTTCCCTCAAGTGCCTATCCAGTCTCACCTTGAAAACATTGAGGCCTAGAAATTCAGTTGGCTGCGCCAGGCGCTAACGCCAAAAAAGGGCTATATTTCCGTCGATAAAGCCTTAGCGCCGGAATGCAGACCGATCTGCGCCGACGCCCAAATTCATTTGAGATTTAGCGCCGGCGCAAAGTGTTAGCGCCCGCTCGGGTGCGCGCGCAGCTTATGACGTCATATCCTCGCGCAACGCTGTTTTAGCGCCCCAACCCGGAAATTGAGTGGCGCCCGCCCAATGTGGGCGTGGCGCTATTAGGAATTGTAAAATGGAACGTTGCAGAGGCCCTGTGGGCCTCGGGGAGCGCAAATTAAAGGGCACCTCCACTGACCTATAAAGCCCAGCCATTTTGCTGCAATGACTTCACTGCTTTGGATTTCTACACAGAGACCAAGGGACAGAGATTCCAGATTTGGGACAAGATAGGAGAGGTCTTTTTGGCTTCTGGCCAGTGCTTTGACATTTGACTCTTGCTGATTTCACTGTTGCGACCTTGATTATGGGGGCTGCATGGGGGGCCAACATTGAGTTGCAGCATTATGTGCGGAGGGCTTGCAGACGCTGTGAGAGACGGGCAGCCATGCGTAGACACAGAAGGGCCATCAGGCGTCGCCAACGTAGGCCTTACGCACCCAGGCAATACCGGCAGCAGGTGTCCTATGTCACCATGTCTGCGGCACTTTGTGTAAAGAGGCTGCGCTTCAGAAGGGAGGTGGTTGGAGAGATCTGCCAGCTGCTTCACGCAGATTTGCAGCCACAGCTCATGTCCAGGACGTCTCTCTCGGTGGAAGTGAAGGTCACGGTGGCTCTCAGCTTTTATGCAAGCGGCTCGTTCCAAGCCGCTGCTGGGGACATCGCGAACATCTCCCAGTTCGCCGTACATCGCTGCATCCGGCAGGTCACCGATGCACTGTTCGCGAGGAGACACCAGTTCATCTCCTTCCCCATGACCCAACAGAGGCAGCAGCAGCGTGCAGTGGGATTTGGCAGGATCGCGGGCTTCCCCATGGTGCAGGGCGCCATTGACTGCACGCATGTGGCTATGCGGGCACCTATAGACAATCCCGAGGTTCACCGCAACCGCAAGGGCTACCATTCCCTCAATGTGCAGCTGGTGTGTGACCACAGGCAGCGCATCCTAGCTGTAAATGCCCGCTTCCCAGGAAGCAGCCACGATGCTTTTATCCTGCGCCAGACTACTGTGGCTGACATGTTCCAGGCACAGCCTCCACCAAGGGGATGGCTTATCGGGGACAAGGGCTACCCTTTGTGCACATGGCTCATGACCCCGCTCCGCGCGCCCAGGACCCCAGCGGAGGACTCATACAACGAAAGCCATCAAGCAACAAGGAACGTCATAGAGCAAACCATAGGCATCCTCAAGCAACGCTTCCGCTGCCTGGATCGCTCCGGCGGCTCTCTACAGTATTCGCCGGATAGAGTGTCCCAGTTCGTCGTTGTGTGCTGCATGCTGCACAACCTGGCTATCCGCCGGACGCAGGCACTGCCACCTGACATTGCACCACCACCTGAGGAGGACGAGCAGGAGGACCATCAGGAGGAGGAGGGGGAGGAGGAGGAGGAGCAGGCCAGGAGGGGGCCAGAAGGCCCAAGGGCCGTACGCCGGGGGCTTATTGCTCGACACTTCTAGGCCCGCTGTGAGGGAATGGCCTGTGGGAATGAGCGCACCTGAAGGCAGCTGCTCCGGAAGCCGTCAGCCGGTTAACGCAGCAAACACTTGAAACATGACACCTGGACAAGCTGAATAAATAAAAACCTTTATTTAACAAACTGAGGCCCCTTCCCACATGAAACTCAAAAACACAGAACACACCCAAAAAACAGTCACAAACATATGTCACTCCCCCAACCTGGGGAGGACTAACAAAAGTTGGCCATCCACATGGCCTTCAACATTGGCCGTAACAAAAAAAGGGCCCCCCTCGCCAACAGAAAGACCCCCATAAAAACAAAAAATGCCTTCAATTTCGGCCATCCACAAAAATCAGCCCCCAAAACACAATCCCCCCCATATATACAATGCCGCAGAGACCACATTCTAGCGGCTGTGCCGAGAGGGCGAGTCCTTAGAGAGCCTTCCCCGGCCCCTGCCCGGCCTGCTGCTCCGCCTCAACGTGGGCTCTGTGGCGGCCTCAAGGCTGGGGGAAGGCTCATGAGGGCCCCCATGCGTCACGACAGATGCCCTTGGGGGTCGGCCAACACGACGCACGTCCCGGGAGGGGCCGGCTGCTGACTGCTTCGGCTGTGGCTGGCCAGCATCAGTGGCAGCAGCAGCTCCTCGCACCCTGGCTGGGGGAGTGGCAGTGTCGGATGCTCCAAGGGGGGCAAGCTGGCTGCTGCCAGGCGCGCGAGGCTCAGCAGACACAGTGGCAGTCGTCCGGCCTGGCAGTTCAGCTGGCGCAGCTATGTGCTGGAGGCCAGCCCGCTGTGTTGCAGCAGGGCGGCGGGCGCGGGTGCGACGCCTCTGCGTCAAAGCGAGTGTGGCAGAAGTCAGTGACCGCACTGCCCGGGTATGTGCCTCCAGCTGCTGTGACAGTGTGTCGAAGGAACCACCTCTCTGGCGACTCTCCTCCTGCAGTGCCGCGAGTAGTTCGACCCCCCTGGCGTGCGCTGCGGCCAGTTGCTCCACCCCCCTGGCCTGTGATTGGCCGAATGCTGCCACACTCTGAGCCAGGGACTCGATGGCGTGCGGCATCTGCTGCACAACCCCCATGAACTCATGGTGGCGCCGGTCAGACGCCACCGAGATCTCTTGCAGGAGGCGCACCTCCTGGCCGAGGCCACTCTCCGGACTGGAGAGAGGACTCTGCAGCTGGGGAGAAGCCAGCCGAGCTGGCCGACCCCTGCCACCTGCCTGGACCCCACTGCAAGCAGGATCTGCCCTCCCCTGCAACACCTCCCCCTGGCTCTCCTGCATGCCAGACGTCCCCCCTTCATTGCCATCCCCTGGCACGGCTGAGGGCTCGCCCGATGGCCCGGCTTCCTCCTTGTCCTGGACGTCCTCCTCCTCCAAGGGCCTGGCACCCGGCGCCTCAGGGACCACCTCCTCAGCAGCTGAAAGCAGGAAGGCACAAGAGTAGCTTTAAAGTGAGGACAGGGCGTCAGCGAGGGACGCCTGAGCGGTGGCATTATGCGCATTTGTCCGTCAGTGGGAAAGGATTTAGATCGGAAGCACTAGGGCAACGAGAGAGCTGCAAGTGGTCATCTCCTTACCAGTGGCTTCCAGCACAGGGTCCGCATCCCCGATGGCTACAGGGCCAGTCACCCGGGGACGCAGGAGTCCAGCGACGCTCTCCTCCAGAGCACTTAGAGCCTGGTAGTGGGACCGTCCACCACCGGTCTCCAGCCGGCTGCGCGCATTTCTTGCCAGCTTGGCCTGCAAGAGAAAGGACGGACTCTAAGTACAGTGTGGTGCCCTGTTGCTGTGTGTACTGCCTCCCATGGTGGAATAGCCTGGCCAGTGTGGTCAGTGCAGAAAGTGCTGCTGATGATCATGCCAGTGGCATTGCTGCGTGAGGAGGGCTGCCCATTATGCCTTTGAGGTCCCTTTGCCCATAGTGTGAGGCTCACATGCAAGGATGAGGAGGACAGTGGAAAGGGTACTCACCTTCACCAGCCGACAGAGGTCATTGAACTTTTTGCGGCACTGGTCCGCAGTCCTGGGCACATCTGAGTTTGAGGAGACCCTGCGTGCGATGCTCCTCCAGGCTTTCCTGAACTCTCTCCTGGGAGCCTTTCTGCCATTGTCCGGGCACAAGATGGGTCTTCTCTCCTGGACAGCATCAATCAGCACCCTCAGTGCATGGTCTGAGAAGCGCTGGGCTCTTTCACGGGCCATCTCCATCTGTTCTGGTGCTATTTTGTCCCACCAGCACTGTTGAGGCCTAGCAGCAGGGCTCCAGTGTGCAGGGCGTGGCAGCAGTCAAAGTTGACCCTTCCCCCTTTAAGAGCAGGCCGGCGTCAGGGTGTCTGCTGTCAAGCAACACATGACCGCACCTGCGCTGCGCCCTGCATCGGCGTTATCAGGCCGCAGCGCCGGTTTAGGGCCGGAACCGAGCATTGCAACGCCGGTTTCAGCGCTCGCCAAAACTCTTGGCCAAATCCACTGAATTTCGGCGCGGTTGCCTGCAGTTTCCGGCGGGCGCTAAATTTACCGAACGCCCGACTTTAGCGCCCCAAAACTGTGCAAACTGAATTTCTAGGCCTGAGTGTGCCCGCTTCCACCACATCCATCGGCAGCGAGTTCCAGATCCTCACCACTCGCTGTGTAAAAATGTTTTTCCTCACGTGTAAGGGGTTTTTTCTCCGAGGTCGCAGAGGTTTCTCTCGCCAGAGGCCTCTCTCTCTCTTTTGCACAGTAAAACCTTGAGTGGTTCGACCCACTCACCCCTTAGATTCTAGACACTGGACTTAGGTGCAGGAACTACAATGTAGAGAAGACTCTGATAGACCAAGTTTAATGAATCAAAATGGAATTTTATTGCATATGGAAAAACAAATCAAATGCAAGCAGATAAGAGGGTACATGGGAGGGAAAAACAAATCAAAACAATACAGTACTAGCTAAAATAGATACAGGCATATTATACTTTACAAAAGTCATCATGAAATGGGGAAACACACGGAACATCGAGGGACAACAACTCATGTTAATTATACCCAAAATGACCACCCCCTTAAACCTAACTAGATCCGATTATGAAGGGCCAGAAACATGCTCACCAATCCAGTTGGATAAGTATAGAGTTTTGAAACAGGTCTGCGTTTTGATCCCCTCAGGCGCCCTGTTTCCTCGTGGTTCGTGGAGCCCCAACGAGCTGCGCCACACCTCTCTGCTGAGGTGGGGGTCGTGGACGGCTGGACACCGGCTGGCCTGGATGTTGGCGGGGTCGGGGATCGTCTGCTCGACCCCGGTCATAGGAGCCTCGGGCTGGCCCTCATTTTCCTGCAGCTTTCTTCTGTAGGTTTTATTTGTCTCTTCGGTAGGGCTACGGCCCTTTTCATCTCGTCAACGGCCCGGGGTTGGTCGATGATCTCCCGATGTTTTACCCCGGGGCGGGACGCCGGCTCGAACCGTCTTCTTCTCCGAACTCCAGCTGCTATCGAAGGTAACAGCTATTACCGAAGATCCCACGAAGATGATGAAGAAAGGAACCTCTCTCTTCCCAATCACAGAATCACAGAATCACAGAAACCCCACAGTGCAGATAGAGGCCATTTTGGCCCATCGAGCCTGCACCGACACATATCCCACCCGATCCCCGTAACCCCTACATCAACACATATCCCAGTAACCCCACGTATTTAATCCCCCTAACACTAAGGGTCAATTTATCATAGCCAATCAACCTAACCTGCACATCTTTGGACTGTGGGAGGAAACCGGAGCACCCGGAGAAAACCCACGCAAACACGGGGAGAATGTGCAAACTCCACACAGACAGTCACCCGAGGCTGGATTCGAACCCGGGTCCCTGGCGCTGTGAGGCAACAGTGCTAACCACTATGCCACCGCGCTGTCCACCTGAGAGGGGGAGACGGGCCTCAGTTTAACGTCTTGTCCGAAAGACGGCACCTCCAACAGTGCAGCGCTCCCTCAGTACTGCTATGGGAGTGTCAGCCTGGGTTTTGTGCTCAACACTCTGGAGTGAAGGTTGGAGGTAGCACTGAAGGTTGGAGACAGGACTTCAGTGTTGGAGCTCCCATTCTCTGATGTGCACCATCTACAACGAAGGCCTCTCTTCAAAGTGAGTGTGAGGGCAGGTGCAAAAAGACACATGGGTAGAGATTTGTCTTTGAGGCCTCAGCATTAGGCATCACCTGGGAGGAACACAGAAAGGAAAATCTGGGGTGTGGGGGTTGGAGGTTTGCATGCCCCTAATAGAACCCCTAATAGTCGGATTTTCTTCCATTTAGAGAATTAGGTAGTATTTACAGCACAGGAACAGACTATTCCACCCAACTGGTCCATGCCGGTGTTTATGCTCCACAGGAGCCTCCTCCCATCCCTCTTCATCTCAGCCAATCAGAATAATTCCTTTCTCTGTTTCCTATTCCTTTCTCGCTCATGTACTTATCTAGCTTCCTCTTAAATGCACATTACTATTCGCCTCAACTATTCCTCGTGGTAGTGAGATCCACAATCTCTTCCACTTTGTCTGGGTAAACATTTAGATGGCCTTTATCTACAGGCCGATCTGACTGGATCTGCATCCAATCTTTATGTATGTGTGGGTGTCTGGTTTCATTCTCTCAGAAACGGCTTCCAGAACCTACTGTGGGTTGAATCCACAAAGCTGTCTGAGGACTTCAGGAACCATTTTAAAGTGTCCCAATAAGTTGGTCACGGGGTCTGGTGGCCATTTTGAATGCCCCTTTTTCCTGGGCTTCTTTTAAAACAGTCTTTAAAATCATGGCCTCTTCTGCCATTCGACCCTTATTAATACGATATCAACTTTGCGAATCTTACAGTCCCCCCTGATGATACTATAACTTGCTTGAAGTATCATAATTCTGGGTGAGCAAAATTTTCTGACTTTCCATAATTAAACCATCCCCTGTAATTACCTATCTATGACCCCACGACACATGTATTTCCCATTTCAGAAAACCTACAGTGTATATTAAGCATCTGTAGATGGCAATACATTGGATTTAAAATCTGACACATTCACTTCCAGGCATGGAGGGGGGCCTAATACCCCTACACCACCTGGTTCATACACATTATCTTTTGTTAATACCAACTCGCTTAATAAACTTCAATAATAAAGAGCAAAATACACAAAATCTCACACGAATATTATCAAATAGAGAAGGGAGGGAAACATTAACTTTATACATAACAGCATAAATCTAAACGGGTGTCTCTTCTTCTACCCGCACATAATGCTCCCTCCATTCTCCCCTGTTCTCATACTCCTGTGAATGTCTGACCTTTTTACAGTGTACAAACAGCAAATAAATCACAATAAAAACCTGACACACTACAAGGATGTGGGAGGCTATCCTAATCCAAGAAGGGACTTCTACATTAGTGAACAGGTCCCACCACGGTGGGGTTACTATATCCAATATGTTTGCCCATATCTCTAAAGTCTTCTGCTCCATGTTGGTAGTGGGGCGCTGCAGTGGTGACACAGTATGTCCCACCTCCTATATATGCCACCTGCGGGGGCACATGGCCTTGTGCCATTGCCTCCATGGTGCAATTTATAGGCTTTGCGCCAGCAGTTCTGAACCCGCACTGTGGTTTCGAATAGGCATTCAAGTGCTGGGGACACAGGATGATGTGTGCTTCCCCGGCTCCGGCACCCCGAGAGGTTTGTACCCGTCATTGCATGCTCCCATCTAATGACGTAAGGTGGGACCGCTGTGTAGCGAATGTGTGCACCCCCCTGAATGACTCCAATGTTCTCCACCCTCTATACCGGGGCAGGTTTAGCTGTCTTACCCATAACCGGTATTCTTACCACTATACCCATAATGGTGTGATTAGACCATCCACAGTCCACTGGGACTGGGTAGGCTTCTGAAGCTAGTCTGAGCTGGCACGGACCTAATGCATTCTCAAAGGGGTGGAGGGCTGCGAGGTGCTTGTTGCTGATCCAGGAGGGGACTAAACCTTGTTTTAAATCCTCCAGATTACTGCGGCACTCGCCCAGTAACCACGCCCCGTACAGCACGCAAGCTTCGTTCTACGCAGCCTGATCGGACGCATTCCGATCCTCCCTGATGAGAGCATTTACCGTTATGGCATGTTTGTCCAGCTCAGCAATAATTTCTTTTAAGTGTAGTGTCATGGCCTGGTCCTCATGTAACTCAGAACCCACTACCTTATTCTCGTCAATCAGTATCTTTCGTAACTGTGTTTTCAAACCATTAATGTGGGTCTGCAGCTCCACGTCACCCACCGTGTTGATGACAGAAGCCCCTGTGTTAAAAGCTGTGAAAATATAATTTACTGCACCCCTTCTTTGTCTCCCTATCCTGTCCAAGACCTCATGTGGTGTGGTGTACAATCTGGCTCTGTCTACATTAGCAAAGTCGAATTCATAAAACTGTCTGAACATGTTTGTTAACAGGAACTGGTACAATTGCTCCGTTTGCTTGGGGCACCACTGTGGCAATCGCACCTTGGTGAGGTTTAAAATCACCGAGGCCACAGCGTAGTGCACCCCTTGGTACAGCACTTGACCTGTGGGTACTAATACCAACCCGTTCCCGGGTCCCTTGGTAGTGGTGGGGCACCCTTCCTTGCGGGCTTTGGCTAACAGAATCATGGGCAGGGGCCCGCGGGGGCGGGTGATGAGCTCAGTGGCGTTTACTGGGATCTGAGAGTATGGGACTCCACACGCCCGTGTGCTGACGTCCCACCTCATTCCTTTCCCAGCATCCTGCCACTGCCTTTGGAAAAAGATGGAGACGCCTGTGGGGCAGGCGCGTTCTGAACCCCACATACAGATGTAGATCCCCTCATCTGGTTCCCACCATTTGTCCCAACAGACACTCAACCCCCTTTGAGTCCCCGTAATAGTCCGATGGGTATTGTTACCCAGTCTCTCCCACTCGACCGTGGAGTTCTTCATGGTCTTACTCTGCTTCTGAAGCCACCACCAGCGGTCCAAAGGAACATGTCCAGTGCAAACCAGGCAAATCTTCTTCCCGACGGTGACGCTGACTCTGGGTGCGATGACCCTCACTCGGGGGCACATCAAGGAAGTCTCCCGGTACGCAAACCCAGACTGGCTGGAGTATTCCGTAGAGTTCGACCCCAGCCATCCTGGCCACCTCCCTTCGTGGAAATAGGTGGCTGTCTCCTCAACGCCCCGCGTGCCCGACCCATCGGTCGCGATGGGGGCTGTGCTCCCCGAGCACCCGTAGATGGTGGAGTCCTTGGTGCGGGCCCGATAGGCCCAGCTCCACCCGATCACCGCGAACGCGACGAGAATCCCTCTCATCTTTCTGGTGCCTGTAACAAGATTAAACGATATAGCCAGGCTCCCGAGAGATTCTGGCTTAGGTGAAGGCATGATCGGGCCTTTTGACTTCGATCCAAAACAACACACATACTGGGCAGATTCCAAAACTACTTAAAACACTAATCACTTTAATATACACACACCTTAAACTTAATTAAACTTAAACTTAACTTATGTACAGCGCCGCCCGTCCCCGGGCGGCGTGCCTAATCCCTGATTGGACTGCAGCTTGCCGTTCCTTGTGGCGGGGCTGCACTGACTTTTGGCTTGGGTTCCCCGCAGCCTTTTGCTGTCAATTGGGGACTGCGTTTTGCCAGGGATTTCCCAAGTCTGCGTTTACTGAAGACGGGGGAATCGGGCCAAAGTTTTACCGGCTGAGGCATTCGAGCCGACCTGCGAAGAGGTACTTTGGGCATGGCTCCCTTAGCGAACGGACCTTCGGTTGGGACTTTAGCCCTCACAGCCCGTGGCACCTCCACGGCTGCCGGCTTCGGCTCCTTTCCCTCAGGCTCCGCCCCTTTAGGATTTGGGTCTGTGGCAGATGACTCCTCCTCACCTGTCCCTACAGGTGGAGGATCCCTGCCCCCAATTTCTACCTCCCCTAAGCTTGAGTCGAGGGCAGGGCCTCCGTCCTCTGACTCCACTTCCTCCAGAATCGTGTCGAGGGCGGGGCCTAGCTGTTCGGGCTCCCCCCCGATGGCATTCGGATCAGGAGGAGGGCCTTGGTCTTCGGGCTCTTCCTCGTCCGAGTCCCAGGCCATTGGGGAAACCTCCCAGGTGGGCGGGACAGCTTCTCCCTCCAGGCAGGCTGCGGTTCCAGCCTGTGTGGCCTGTGACTTATTGCACGCCTCAGGCTGAGGAATTTTACCCTCAGACCTGGCCTCAGTGGTTGGCTCTTTTGCACCCGGCTTAAACAGTTTGCACTGATTGATGCGAAACCATTTAGAAGCCCTTAGCTGACCCTCTAAACTGCCAGCCCTCACTGTTAACCTAGCGTTCTCCTCCCTTAAAGCCTGCTCAACTAACTTAGCCTCCGCAACCTGGCACCGCAGGTATTCCTCCATTTTACAGGAGGTCTCTTTCTGTGCATGTCTTTCTAGAGGACACAGGTCAACAGGCTGCGCTGGCTCTAGTCAATTGGGCACAGGAGTCGGGGTTTCGGGAACGACAAGACCAGTGGTGATGGCTATCTTCCCCTGCGCGATCATAAGAGACCGCATTGTCTCTAAAATTGATTCTATCACAGCGGGATCCATAGCCGCACCGGTTCCCTTTGCTGGGACAGGAGCTGCGGTTTGTGTTTGGGCTGGTGCTGGGGCAGCAGTCTGGGCTTGGGTTTGGGCTGCGGGAGATTTCCCTTTATTATCCTTCCATGGATTTTTACAGTCCTTGCGCCAATGTCCATCCTTCCCACACCCGTAGCAATTGAGCTTGGGTTGGGCAGGGCGATTCCCCTCCTGACGCCACTCCTTCTTACTTGGGGCTGTGGGTTTTGCCTCATGCACTTTTCCCTTAGAGGGAGGTGTCTCCTGACCTCTACAATTCTTGTATGCCACGGTGAGCTGGCGGAGCACCATTTCCTCCGTGACACCGGGACCTTGGGGGTCAAACCAAGACCTGGCTAAGGCCTGTACCTGTGGCAAGCTGTTAGCGACCAAGCAACGGAGCCAATGAACCCGCTGTTCGGCGCTCATTCCAACCCGTTCAGCCATGCCCGGACAACTGCGTCGATAAACTGGCCATAGCCTTTCTGCGAAAACCCGCGGGGGTTCTCCAGCTAGCTGCACAGCCCCTTCCACCCGTTGGAACGGATTACCGTCGTCCACTCCCATAACTTCCAAGACCCCATCCCTGAGATCCGTATACCCTTTCCGTCCCCTCTTACTCTCGTCTGAGAGGCACTGAAGGATTGTGCTATCCAGGGAGAAGAGCAGCATCTTTGCCTGTTCAAGATCATCACAATCATTGATGGCGGCTGTCTCCTCTATCTCCCTGAAATGAACTGACGGATCTCCCTTTACTGTGAGTCTTGGGAGGTGGTTCACCATGGATCTTAGTTGTGGGGCAGCGTAGGGCACCATGAGCTGGTTCATGTGGGGTCCGGGATCACCATTGTCCTCGTTGGGACCGAACCTCTGGTGCCGAGCAGGACACATTGGTGCCGGCTCCGGCTTTGCTACCAGGTGTTGTTCCTCCCCCTGTACCATCTCGGCTACCCTTTCTTCCACCACCCCTTTTTCGGGCCAAGCCTCACTATAGCTTGGCGGGGCTGAGGGTTCAGTGGCTGGTGCTGCAACTACTTCGCACGGAATCGGGTGTTTGGATTCTGCAAAAAGTCAATCTGACTTGCTTTTGGGCTTATGAGGCATACCATGCCTTTTGCCTTAACCAGGGCCGTTCTCAGGTCCTCTATGGTCTTTTGGCAGGGGCCATGGTCTGCGCTCTCAAACCCATGTTCAAGAGATAGCTTGTAAGCTGCCTTGACTTCCACTACTCTCTCCTCCTGCGTTCTTAGCTGTTGTGCGAGGCGGGTGTTTTTCTCCCGTATTCTCGCTTCACGGATCTTTGCCTCAGTAACCTGGCATTCCAGATACTCTATTCTAGCCTGATGTTGGCTGGCTACAACTTGGCGTTCCTGATTCAGCGCGTGAAGCGCTGTGATGAGTTTTTCCCCACCCATGGCCTTTTCCTCTATCTCTGCTGCCTGGGCAGTGATCCTGGCTGCCTGTGCTGCAACGACCCGGTCCAAAATCTGGACCTGTTTCTTGTAGCACATCAGCCACACTGCCTTTTCCACTGACTTCTTATGCTCTTTGCTCTCTGTCCACCTGATGGCTGCGTCTACCGGACGCCCATCCAGTAAGAGATCGGAAATCCACTGCTTAGTGAGATTTACCTTACCAAAGACATAATCTGCTATCCTCTCATCCATTGCATTTCGACCATTCAAACTTGGGGCTAATACATTGCAATCCTGCTGCCAGTGTCCTGCCGTGGTCGCCATTTTCTGTAAGGGGTTTTCTCTCCGAGGTCGCAGAGGTTTCTCTTGCCAGAGGCCTCTCACTCTCTTTTGCACAGTAAAACCTTGAGTGGTTCGACCCACTCACCCCTTAGATTCTAGACACTGGTCTTAGGTGCAGGAACTACAATGTAGAGAAGACTCTGATAGACCAAGTTTAATGAATCAAAATGGAATTTTATTGCATATGGAAAAACAAATCAAATGCAAGCAGATAAGAGGGTACATGGGAGGGAAAAACAAATCAAAACAATACAGTACTAGCTAAAATAGATACAGGCATATTATACTTTACAAAAGTCATCATGAAATGGGGAAACACACGGAACATCGAGGGACAACAACTCATGTTAATTATACCCAAAATGACCACCCCCTTAAACCTAACTAGATCCGATTATGAAGGGCCAGAAACATGCCACACCTCTCTCCTGAGGTGGGGGTCGGGGACGGCTGGACACCGGCTGGCCTGGATGCCGGCGGGGTCAGGGATCGTCTGCTCGACCCTGGTCATAGGAGCCTCGGGCTGGCCCTCATTTTCCTGCAGCTTCTGTAGGTTTTATTTGTCTCTTCGGTAGGGCTACGGCCCTTTTCGTCTCGTCAACGGCCCGGGGTTGGTCGATGATCTCCCGATGTTTTACCCCGGGGCGGGACGCCGGCTCGAACCGTCTTCTTCTCCGAACTCCAGCTGCTATCAAAGGTAACGGCTATTACCGAAGATCCCACGAAGATGATGAAGAAAGGAACCTCTCTCTTCCCAATATCTAAGATGAAGCTTCCTTCTCTCTCTGCTACCCCCGGTGTCTCCCAATTATACTTCTCAGCAGAAGCCCTTATCTCGCGCCAAATCAGGTTAGACTTTTGTTTTAATTTTGGCGGGCTGGTTGTACAACGGGGTAGTTATTATATTTTAAACTGTTCTTAGATGGCTGGTAACGGGCCATCTCTGGTCTGGAATGACCTTCATTGTTTTTAATGTCTTCTTGATGTCTTTAATGGGTCCTTGATGCGTTCTTTATGAATATGGAACTGTTCCCCTTTGTCTGGGTAAACATTTAGATGGCCTTTATCTACAGGCTGATCTGACTGGATCTGCATCCAATCTTTATGTATGTGTGGGTGTCTGGTTTCGTTCTCTCAGAAACGGCTTCCAGAACCTACTGTGGGTTGAATCCACAAAGCTGTCTGAGGACTGCAGGAACCATTTTAAAGTGTACCAATAAGTTGGTCACGGGGTCTGGTGGCCATTTTGAATGCCCCTTTTTCCTGGGCTTCTTTTAAAACAGTCTTTAAAATCATGGCCTCTTCTGCCATTCGACCCGTATTAATACGATATCAATTTTGTGAATCTTACACACGTCCCCCCTCTATCTCTTGCCCTAAACCTTAAATCTGTGTCCCCTAGTCCTTGTACCATCAACTAGTGGGTACAGCCTTTCCCCGTCTAGCCTACCCAAACCTGTCATAAACTTGTACACCTCTATCAAATCACCCCTCAACCTCCTTTGCTCTAATGAAAACAAATCCAGCTTCTCCAACTTGTCCTTGTAGCTAAGATCTTCCATCCCTGGGACCATTCTGGTAAATCTCCCCTGCACCCTCTCAACGGCCTTCACATCCTTCCTAAAGTGTGGTGACCAGAACTGGACACAATACTCCAGTGGAACTTGCCCCAACAATCTTTCGACCATTTTATTTTCCACTATTATGTTGTGGGAACTTCTGTGCTCAGAACGGTAGCATAGTGATTATGTGACTGGTACAAGTAATCCAGAGGCCTGGACTAATGATCCAGAGACGTGAGTTCAATCCCACCACGGCAGCTGTGGAATCTTAAATTCAGTTAATTAAATAAATCTGGAATTAAAAAGCTAGTATTAGCAATGACGACAATGAAACTATCGGATTGTCGTAAAAACCCATCTGGTTCACTGATGTCCTTTAGGGAAGGAAATCTGCTGCCCTTACCCGGTCTGGCCTATATGTGACTCCAGACACACAGCAATGTTGGTTGACTCCTAACAGCCCTCTGAAATGACCTAGCAAGCCGCTCAGTTGTACCAAACCTGCTACGATCAAAGTCACTGTGTGAGTGCCTTCACCACATGGACTGCAGCGGTGTTCAAAGAAGGGGAAACTCAGCAGGCCAGGCAACATCCGTGGAGAGAGAAATAGAGTCAATGGGCTCAATTTTAACTCAGCTGTCAGGCGGACTTTGGGGCATGTGGGGGGTTAAAATCACAAAACCTGGAAGGGCTGGGACCCCCTCGCCTGGTTTCCGACACCTAGCCATTTTAACCCAGGCGTGTCTGATGGTCCCGAATCAGTCCCGCCTGCAACAGGTGGGACTGGTCTTTAGGGCCCTTAAACAGCAATAATTGGCCTTTATAATCCCATTTTAACAGGCCCTTGCCTGTTTAACCCTTTTCCCACGTAAAACATGTCTGGTGGGGATCATGCCTGTGAAACCTGGCGTGAGCACTATTGGCTTGCTGACTATCAGCTGCAGGTCAACCATTAAAGAGGAGATTTGATCAGACATTATTTGCAGGTGGCAGGACTTTGTTGTCTCAGGCCTGGGGCAACTTTTACCAGGCTTAACCACACCTGTGGAAGGTTGGAGCCTCGCACACTTCTCCAGTGTGACCTCCTGCGTAACCCCTCTCGTCACCCTCACTCAGCGCTTCCTCAACGGAGGCATCTACCAGAAGCATGGGAGGCCTTTTCTTCCTTCCCTTCTTGGCATTAGAGGACCTCCAGCACCAGGCACGGCAGCAGCAGAACCAGGAACAACAGCAGCACCAGCAACAGCAGCAGCAGCAGGAGAGCCAAGCTGCTGCTCACCCACCTGAGGCAGCACAGGCCAGAAGGGGCCAGCGCATGGAAGCCCGTCGGCACAGGAAATACCCCCCAAACAGGGTCTACAGACACACGATCAGCTACCTCAACATGACTGAGCAGCAGTGCCAAAGGTGGCTCCGACTTTCGCAACAGGTAGTGACTGACATCTGCGCAATGATACATCAAGACCTGCTGCCCAGAGGACCAGGTGGACACTCCTTACCAGTGGCCATCAAAGTCACCACCGCACTCAACTTTTTTGCCTCAGGCTCATTCCAGGGATCATCAGCAGACATCAGCGGCATCTCCCAGTCGGCCGCACATACTTGCATCATGCAGGTAACCGATGCCCTCTTTGGCCTCGCGCACAATCAAATCTATTTCAGCAGGGATCGTGCAAATGTGACGGCGCGAGCGGTTGGATTAGCTCATCTGGCAGACTTTCCAAGGGTGCAGGGTGTCATTGACTGCACACATGTGGCCCTTAGGGCACCCCATCGCAATCCAGGTATTTTTGTCAACCGCAAGGGCTTCCACTCCCTTAACGTTCAGCTGGTGTGTGACCACAAGAAGGAGATTTTGCATGTTTGTGCCATGTACCCTGGCAGTTGCCATGACTCCTTCATACTGCGCCAGTCTAGTGTGCCTCCGCTATTCAGGCCGCCAGACCAACTTCACGGATGGCTAATTGGAGACAAGGGGTATCCCCTGAGGACGTGGCTAATGACACCGTTGAGGAGGCCAGCCAACGAAGCTGAGGAGCGCTACAACTCCAGCCACATTTCCACCAGATCCATAATCGAGCAAACCATTGGCTTAAGAACATAAGAAATAGGAGCAGGAGTAGGCCAATCGGCCCCTCGAGCCTGCTCCGCCATTCAATAAGATCATGGCTGATCTGATCCTAACCGCCAATCTACTATCACAGAACCATCTCCTGAATCTAACAGAATTAGACACACGAAATAGGAGCAGGATCAGGCTACACGGCCCCTGGGCCCGCTCCGCTACCCACAGGGCCATGTCACATCCGAATCTAGACTCATGTCCAAATTCCTGCCCGCTCCCCATAACCCTTAATTCCCTTTACTTCTAGGAAACTGTCTATTTCTGTTTTAAATTTATGTAATGATGTAGCTTCTACAGCTTTTTGGGGCAGCATATTCCATGGACCTACCACCCTCTGAGTGAAGTAGTTCCTCCTCATCTCAGTTTTGAAAGGGCAGCCCCTTATTCTAAGACTATGCCCCCTAGTTCTAGTTTCACCCATCATTGGGAACATCCTCCCCGCATCCACCCGATCCTTGCTGAAGATGCGCTTCAGATGCCTGGATAGATCAGGTGGAGCCCTGTAGTACTCAGCAGCCAGGGTCTCCAGAATCGTCGTGGTTTGCTGTGCACTCCACAACATGGCACAGCGTCGTGGCTTGCAGATTCCTGAGGACCAAGTGGCTCCTCACATACCCTCCTCAGATGATGATGATGAGGAGGAGGATGAAGGAGTGAGTGTAGAGATTGCATAGCATAGATACTTAGAAGGAGACAAAAATGGAGTGAGGTTGCAAGACCAAGGGCCCGCCCTGTGTGTTGTCAGTTGTGTTCAAAGCATCAGAGTGAGAGGGAGTGTGAGGGCTGCATGGTAGAATTGTTACGTGAATGTGAGCATAGAGAGGGAATGGGTAAGGGTGCATGGATGTGAGTGTCAAGTGGGATGTGGAGGAAGAGATTGCTAAAGCTGAGTGCTGGTGAGGAGAGGCAATGGGGATCAGGTTGAGGACGATGGAAACTTCATACTTACTTTTCCAGTGCGATGAAGGTCGTGGAATCTTTTCCTGCACTGCATCCAGGTGCGCTGTGAGAGCCCCAAGGAGTTGACTTCCCCAGCCACCTGTAGCCACACAGCCTTGGTCTGACTGGGAGGCCTCTTCCTCCCTGAAGAAGGGAACAGGACCTCCCTGTGGGCCCTAGCACCATCCAGCAATGCCTGCAGTGAAGCCTCATCAAATTTTGGGGCAGCTCTTGCCCTCTCGCTGGCCATTGCTCCTGCAGGCTCCCGTGCCATCATAATGGTAAAGTTTGGAAGCCTGCAGAAGATGCAAGGCTTGCTGTGGACCTTAAAAGCAGCAGCAATGATGACGTCATATTCTGCGACTTTCTGACTGGAAATACTCAATTGCCAAGGGTTCCCACATGTTGGAAATCAATTGGCCAATTGAGTTAAAATTGCATCAATCTCACAGACACATTTAGATTCGTGTGGGAAACACTAAATTCGGGGAACCTGACAATTCCCCGCACCTGAGTTAAAATTGACCACAACATTTCAGGTTGAAACCCTTTGTCTTGACAAAGGGTTTTGACCTGAAACGTTGACTCTATTTCTCTCTCCACGGATGTTGCCTGGCCTGCTGAGTTTTTCCAGCATTTTCAGTTGTTATTTCGGATTTCCAGCTACTGCAGTATTTTGCTATCGTCAAAGAAGGGGGCTCACCACCACCTCCTCAAGGGCAATTATGGTTGGGCAATAAATGCTGCCCTTGACAGCGAAGCCCACATCCTGTGAATGAATAAAA
Source organism: Somniosus microcephalus (assembly GCF_052327205.1). Classification (NCBI taxonomy): domain Eukaryota; kingdom Metazoa; phylum Chordata; class Chondrichthyes; order Squaliformes; family Somniosidae; genus Somniosus; species Somniosus microcephalus. The sequence continues at coordinate 136,681,933 of NW_028225179.1, read as the reverse complement.
ACAGGTGAGACGTGTTAGTCCTACAGAAGAACGAGGAGCCTCGAGCCGACCTCACCTGCAATTGGTGCACGTGTATTTTTAACCATTACAGTGACCAGGAGGGGATATGCTGGTTGATTTCCGCCCTCCTCGGCCCAGAGGCTCTGTGGCCCATTCCAAACTTTACTCCATGTCTAACCCGTGCTGTACCTGCCCCTGGAGTGTTTGATGGGACAGTGCAGAGGGAGCTTTACTCTGTATCTAACCCGTGCTGTACCTGCCCTGGGAGTGTTTGATGGGGCAGTGTAGCGGGAGCTTTACTCTGTATCTAACCCGTGCTGTACCTGCCCCGGGAGTGTTTGATGGGGCAGTGTAGAGGGAGCTTTACTCTGTGTCTAACCCGTGCTGTACCTGCCCTGGGAGTGTTTGATGGGACAGTGTAGAGGGAGCTTTACTCTGTATCTAACCCCATGCTGTACCTGCCCTGGGAGTGTTTGATGGGACAATGTAGAGGGTGCTTTACTCTGTATCTAACCCGTGCTGTACTTGCCCTGGGAGTGTTTGATGGGGCAGTGTAGAGGGAGCTTTACTCTGTATCTAACCCATGCTGTACCTGCCCCGGGAGTGTTTGATGGGACAGTGTAGAGGGAGCTTTACTTTGTATCTAACCCGTGCTGTACCTGCCCTGGGAGTGTTTGATGGGACAGTGTAGAGGGAGCTTTACTCCATATCTAACCCATGCTGTACCTGCCCCGGGAGTGTTTGATGGGGGAAACATGTGTTAGTTAGTTAGTCAGGAGGCTTTACAATTAACCTGTCAAGCCAGTTAAGTACTATTAGCAGCCCCATATTAATGCCGTTGCCCATTCATATGCTAGACTGTAGTACTGCTGCAACAGAAGTGACTCAGCAGCCGAAGTGCGCTGATCGCCTGTAAACATTTACAAGTGACCAGTTATCTGATGCATTGTGGTCATGCAGTGTTATAAATGACTGGTCACCACAAGTGTCACTGGTTTAACGGACTGTACGGTACTTTTGCCACCGTTGGAAACGATCCCATGACAATGGATAACATTGGATGGGAAAGTCAATTCGGCCCATTTGATGTCACCATTCAGAGTGATCCGAACATTACCCCATTGTGGCATTAAATTGTATCTTAAATGACTCCAGCGTTTTTGTCTCCATTGCTCTGTCTGGAATCTTATTCCACACCTTGATCACTGCGTCAAGAAAGAAAATGCCTGATACTTCTCCAGTTTGAACCTGCGGTTTGTAGTTATATTCCCGCAGTTTTATTTAAAGTGATATTCTGGATCAGCTTTTCCATGCAACAACAACCTGCATTTATAATAGCCCTTTTAATGCAGGAAAATGTCCCAAGGCGCTTCACAGGAGCGATTATCAGACAAATCTTGACACGGGGCCACATGAGGAGATATTAGGACAGGTGACCAAAAGCTTGGTCGGAGAGGTAGGCTTCAAGGAGAGTCTTAAAGGAGGAGAGAGAGGTAGAGCGGCGGAGAGGTCTAAGGAGGGAATTCCAGAGCTTCGGGGACCCAGGCAGCTGAATGCACGGCCGGCAAGAGTGGAGCGATGAAAATCGGGGGTTGCGCAAGAGGCCGGAATTGGAGGAGCGCCGAGTCCTTGAACTCAGTTTATTCCAAGTAGCTACGTCAAAATCCCGCTCCCTCATTCGTTGCCATTCCCCCCTCCCCCCCGCCACCACCACCCCTGTAAATGATGCCAGAGAGGAGAGAGAATGCCAGGACTCTCGGCTCTGATCACTATCTGTTGATCCCTGCTCGAAAGTGGACTTGGATGAGGACAAAAGTCGAGCTTGGCAGTGACAAAACCGTGGTTCTAAAGCCCACCTGCGCACGCCGCTGTGCCTCCCACAGGGCGCATGGTCACCCAGATGCGAGAGGAGGGCAGCGCGGGCGATCAGTGGAACTGCACCCCAGGCCAGGCAGGAGAGAAGGCGAGAGCAATAGCGACAGTCGAAAGGGTTCTTCGACAAGCCTGGAAGATTGATTGAGTAACCAGAAATGGGTAGAAGGGTCAGCTAGGGGTTAGAGGAAGTGGCTGGTGACATTGGCAGCATGTTTACAGCTTTGGGTTCCTGCACAAGTTCCCCATTTGCTCGGTTCCTTCCCGGCCATTGCTGGACCAATATCCGGCCAGATGGTTACTTGCCGATCCTGGGACGGAAGACGGAAGTGAACCTTCTCAGTAGCTTCCAACTGATCACTGTTGCTTCACCCTCGCTGAAAATAAAAAGGCTGATCCATTCAAATTAAGCGCGCAGTGCTCGACTGACTAGAACGTCGTTCCTGGGATGATTTTAGCCCATAAAAAAAAAGACTTGCATTTATATAGCGCCTTTCACGAAAACCAGACGTCCCAAAACGCTTTACAGTCAATGGAGTAATTTTGAAGTGTTGTCACTGTTGCAATGTGGGCAACGCAGCAGCCAATTTGTGCACAGCAAGCTCTCACTAACAGCAGTGTGATAATAACCAGATAACCCTGTTTTTGTTATGTTGGTTGAGAGATAAATATTGGTTTGGACACCAGGGATAACTCCCCTGCTCTTCTTGAAATCGTGGCTGTGGGACCTTTTACATCCGCCTGAGGGGGCAGACAGGGCCTCGGTTTAAGTCTCATCAGAAAGACGGCACCTCTGACAGTGCAGCACTCCCTCAGCACTGCACTGGGAGTGTCAGCCTAGCTTTATGTTCTCAAGACCCTGGAGTAGGAACTTGAACCCACAACCTTCTGACTCAGAGGTGAGTGTGTGCTACCCACTGAGCCACAGCTGACACATATGCAAAGTTGAGGGCTACGACAGAAGAATTTCCTGGTAGGGCCAACAGCCCACCATGGAAGATAGGAGCAGGAGTAGGCCATTCGGCCCCTCGAGCCTGCTCCGCCATTAAATGAGATTATGGCTGATCATCCAAATTCAGTACCCTGTTCCTGCTTTCTCCCCATATCCCTTGATCCCTTTAGCCTTAAGAAATATATCCAACTCCTTCTTGAATATATTTAATGAATTGGCCTCTACTGCCTTCTGTGGTAGAGAATTCCACAGGTTCACCACTCTCTGGGTGAAGAAATTCCTCCTCATCTCTGTCCTAAATGGCTTACCCCTTATCCTTAGACTGTGACCCCTGGTTCTGGACTCCCCGAACATCAGGAACATCCTTCCTGCATCTAGTCTGTCTAGTCCTGTTAGAATTTTATAAGTTTCGATGAGACCCCCTCTCATTCTTCTACATCATCTCCATCATCACCATCTCCCTACATTTCTGCACAAAAGAAAGAGAGACTTGGATTTATATAGCGCCTTTCATGCCCTCAGGACGTCCCAAAGCTCTTTACAACCAACAAAGTACTTTTGAAGTGCCGTCGCTGTTGTAATCACAGAAACCCCACAGTGCAGATAGAGACCATTTCGGCCCGTCGAGCCTGCACCGACACATATCCCACCCGATCCCCGTAACCCCACGTATTTAATCCCCCTAACACTAAGGGTCAATTTATCATAGCCAATCAACCTAACCCGCACATCTTTGGACTGTGGGAGGAAACCGGAGCACCCGGAGGAAACCCACGCAAACACGGGGAGAATGTGCAAACTCCACACAGACAGTCGCCCGAGGCCGGATTCGAACCCGGGTCCCTGGCGCTGTGAGGCAACAGTGCTAACCACTATGCCACCGTGCTGTTGAGGAACACAGCAGCCAATCTGCGCACAGCAAGCTCCCACAATGCGATAATGACCAGATAGTCTGTTTTAAAGTGGTGTTGGTTGAGGGATAAATACTGACCCAGGACACCGGAGAGAACTGCCCCCCCTCCCGCCTGCCCTTCTTCGAAATAGTGGCCGCGGGATCTTTTACGTCCACCCGAGAGAGCAGACAGGGCCTCAGTTTAGCGTCTAATCTGAAAGAGGGCACCTCCGGCAGCGCCGCGCTCCCTCAGCACCGCACCGGGAGCGTCGGCCTGGATTTTGGTGCTGCACTCCTCTGAAGCGGGACTCCGAACTCACGACCTCTCTGGCACAGGGGCGAGAGTGCTGCCCACTGGCGGGGCAAATAACGATTAAGTAGGGCGACCATGAACTTGGCCAAAGAGGTAGATTTTCAAAGGAGGGTCTTAAAGGGAGAAGGAAGAGGCGGCAAGGCGGAAGGCTTTATAGAGGGGATTCCAGGACAGTGCTGAGGGAGTGAAAGGCGCTATATGAATGCAAGTCTGGCTTTATTTTGTCGTGGGGCCCGTGCAATTGACAGGAATGGTGGAACAGTGGATGGAATCATGGATTACGATGCCCAAAAACCCTGGCAAAAGTCCCGGAAAATCTTGTAATCCAATAAAGAAAATGGTATTTAATTTACTCAGTCAACATTATAAGTAGAGTCATTGCACAAGAGGAATGACGTAAGAAAACACACAATAGTCATGATGTTCCGCCCAAAGCTCCTTGGAAAACCTCAACTGCGAATTATTCCAATTATTTCTTTCTTTTGTTCAGGCCCCCGGTTTAGTCGCCGTCCCTTTGAACGCAGCGAAGGTTTCACCAGTTTCCACAAGCAGGCGTGCTGCGTGTTTCTCACATACTGCCCACAGCCAGCCAGTCTTGGGATATCAAGAACGCTCCTGGGTTTTCATGGTGGTCCCGTGGAGAGGGTCCAGCTCCTGCAGCCTGGATCAGGGTCTGACCGCTATTTGGAGGGGCTCTTGCTGCATGTGCAACTACAGGAAGGGTCTGACTCCTGGTGGACTAGCTGGGGAGGGTCTGACTCCTGGTGGAGTAGTGGGAGAGAGCCTGACTCCTGGTGGAGTATCGGGAGAGGGTCTGGCTGCTGGTGGAGTAGCGGGATAGGGTCAGACTCCTGGTGGAGTAGAGGGAGAGGGTCTGACTCCTGGTGGAGTAGCGGGAGAGAGTCCGACTCCTGGTGGACTATCGGGAGAGGGTCAGACTCCTGGTGGAGTAGCGGGATAGGGTCAGACACCTAGTGGAGTAGCTGGAGAGAGTCTGACTCCTGGTGGAGTAGCGGGAAAGGGTCTGACTCCTGGTGGAGTAGCGGGAGAGAGTCTGACTCCTGGTGGAGTAGCAGGATAGGGGCAGACTCCTGGTGGAGTAGCGGGGGAGAGTCTGACTCCTGGTGGAGTAGTGGGAGAGAGTCTGACTCCTGATGGAGTAGCGGGAGAGGGTCTGACTCCTGGTGGAGTAGCGGGAGAGAGTCTGACTCCTGGTGGAGTAGCGGGAGAGAGTCTGACTCCTGGTGGAGTAGCGGGAGAGGGTCTGACTCCTGGTGGAGTAGCAGGAGAGAGTCTGACTCCTGGTGGAGTAGCGGGAGAGAGTCAGACTCCTGGTGGAGTAGCGGGAGAGAGTCTGACTCCTGCTGGAGGAGTGGGAGAGGGTCTGACTCCTGGTGGAGTAGCGGGAGAGAGTCTGACTCCTGGGGGAGTAGCGGGAGAGAGTCTGACTCCTGGGGGAGTAGCGAGAGAGAGTCTGACTCCTGGTGGAGTAGCAGGAGAGAGTCTGACTCCTGGGGGAGTAGCGAGAGAGAGTCTGACTCCTGTTGGTGCAGCGGGAGAGAGTCTGACTCCTGGTGGAGTAGCAGGAGAGAGTCTGACTCCTGGTGGAGTAGCGGGAGAGAGTCTGACTCCTGGTGGTGTAGCGAGAGAGAGTCTCACTCCTGGTGGAGTAGCAGGAGAGAGTCTGACTCCTGGTGGAGTAGAGGGAGAGGGTCATCACATTACAGGAAAGATGTGATTGCACTAGAGAGGGTACAGAGTTGTAGAGAATTCCATAGGTTCACCAGTCTCTGGGTGAAGAAATTCCTCCTCATCTCAGTCCTAAATGGCTTACCCCTTATCCTTAGACTGTGACCCCTGGTTCTGGACTCCCCAGCCATTGGGAACATCCTTCCTGCATCTAGTCTGTCCAGTCCTGTCAGAATTTTATAAGTTTCAATGCGATCCCCTCTCATTCTTCTAAACTCCAGTGAGTATAAGCCCAATCGACCCAATCTCTCCTCATATGTCGTTCCTGCCATCCCAGGTATCAGTCTGGTGAATCTTCGCTGAACCCCTTCCATGGCAAGAACATCCTTCCTCAGATAAGGCAACCAAAACTGCACACAATACTCAAGATGTGGTCTCACCAAGGCCCTGTACAACTGCAGCAAGACATCCTTGTTCCTGTACTCAAACCCTCTCGCTACGAAGGCCAACATACCATTTGCCTTCTTAACTGCCTGCTGCACCTGCATGCTTACCTTCAGCAACTGGTGCACAAGGACACCCAGGTCTCGTTGCACTTCCCCTTCTCCCAATCTATTGCCATTCAGATAATAATCTGCCTTCCTGTTTTTGCCACCAAAGTGGATAACCTCACATTTATCCACGTTATATTGCATCTGCCATGCTTCTGCCCAATCACCCAACCTGTCCAAATCATACTGGAGTTTCTCGGCATCCTCCTCACCGCACACACGCCCACCCAGCTTTGTGTCGTCTGCAAATTTGGAAATATTACATCTAGTTCCGTTGTCTAGATCATTAATATATATTGTAAATAGCTGGGGTCCAAGGACCGATCCCTGCAGTACACCACTAGTCACTGCCTGCCACTCAGAAAAAGACCCGTTTATTCCAACTCTTTGCTTTCTGTCTGCCAACCAGTTCTCTATCCAAGTCAATACCTTGCCCCCAATCCCATGTGCGTTAACTTTGCACGCTAATCTCTTATGCGGGACCTTATCGAAAGCCTTCTGAACGTCCAAATACACCAAATCCACTGGTTCTCCCTTATCTATTTTACCAGTTACATCCTCAAAAAATTCCAGTAGATTAGTCAAGCACGATTTACCTTTTGTAAATCCATGTTGACGTTGTCCAATCCTGTCACTTTTTTCCAAGTGCTCTGCTATTACATCTTTTATAATGGACTCTAGCATTTTCCCCACTACCGATGTCAGGCTTACCGGTCTGTAATTCCCCGTTTTCTCTCAACCACCTTTTTTGAATAGTGGGGTAACATTAGCTACCCTCCAATCCATGGGTACTGTTCCAGATTCAATCGAATGTTGGAAGATGATCAGCAATGCATCTACTATTTCTAGGGCCACTTCCTTAATACCCTAGGATGTAGATTATCAGGCCCTGGGGATTTATCGGCCCTCAATCCCATCAATTTTCCAAACACCATTTCCCTACAAATACTGATTTCTTTCAGTTCCTCCCTTTCATCAGACCCTATGTTCCCCGACATCTCTGGGAGGTTATTTGTGTCCTCCTTTGTGAAGACAGAACCAAAATATGTATTTAATTGGTCAGCCATTTCTTTGTTCCCCATTATAAATTCCCTTGATTCTGACTGCAAGGGACCTACGCTTGACTTCACCAATCCATTTCTCTTCACATATCTGTAAAAGCTTTTACAGTCAGTTTTTATGTTCCCTGAAAGCTTACTCTCATATTCTATTTTCCCCTTCTTAATTAATCCCTTTGTCCTCCTTTGTTGAATCCTAAACTGCTCCCAATCCTCAGGTTTACTGCTTTTTCTGGCCAATGTATACGTCCTCTCCTTGGATCTTATGCTATCCCTAATTTCCCTTGTTAGCCACGGTTGAGTCATCTTTTTTGTTTTATTTTTATGCCAAACTAGGATGAACAAATTCTGTAGTTCATCCATGCGGTCTTTGAATGTTTGCCATTGCCTATCCACCGTCAACCCTTTGAGTGACATTCCCCAATCAATCCTACCCAACTCGCGCCTCAGACCATCGTAGTTTCCTTTATTTAAATTCAGGACCCTAGTCTCTGAGTCAACTACTTCATTCTCCATCTTAATGAAGAATTCTATCATATTATGATCGCTCCCACCCAAGGGTCCTCGTACAACAAGATTGCTAATTAATCCTTTCTCGTTACATAATACCCAGTCTAAGATGGCCTGAACTCTGGTTGGTTCCTCGACATATTGGTCCAGGAAACCATCCCGTAAACACTCCAGGAATTCCTCCTTCACAGTATTGTTACTAATTTGGTTAGCCCAATCTATATGTAGATTAAAGTCACCCATGATGACTGCTGTGCCCTTATTGCACGCTTCTCTAATTTCCCTTTTAATGCCATCCCCAACCTCCGCATTACTGTTTGGAGGTCTATATACCACTCCCACTAACCTTTTCTGCCCTTTGGTATTTCTCAGTTGTACCCATACAGATTCCGCATCATCAGAGCTAATATCCTTCCTTACAATTGTGTTAATCCCTTATTTAACCAGCAATGCTACCCCACCTCCCTTGTAAGATTTGCAAAATTTCTACGTTTCCCCGAAGGCTGTTATTAATAAACGGGACCCTGCGTGGACATTTTAAATCAAAAAGGGTACCCAAGATGGCGTCCGAGCCTCGTGGCAGAAAGCCTGTAGGATTTTAGAATGGACTCTGCAATGCAGACAACTTGTGGATCGAAACCCAAGCTGCAGGTTTCTGTGAAGAGAAACTTTGTATTTTGAAACCAGACAGGACTCTGAATTATGCATTAGACCGAATTGGAGACAAATCTAAATTCAGTTTAGGCCTATAGTTAAGGCCATCAAGCAATCTACATATATAATCGCAAACAGATTAACAGAGCCATCGCGGCTGGACAGGCCCATCAAGGAACTTTCATGACAATACAAGTCAATTATCGGGCCGGTAGATGTGATTACCGGCCATCTAATAACAGTTAGTATGGATTGCTACCATTATTTAAACTAGCCCGCCAAAATTAGGGCAGATAAGGGTTTTCGAAAAAGGTATAATTGAAGGTCCCCGGGTAGCAATTGTTGTTCTTCGGTGTGTGCTGTCCTGGTGCTGCTGCTCTCTCTGCTCTTCGGCCCCTCGCCCTCGTGGCTGCCGCTCTTTCCCCGTCCCGCGCTTACCCCCTGGCCTTTGCCCATGCCTTTCCCCACTCCATCTGGAATCGCCCCGGCACCGGGTCGGGCGGACACGGACAATTCAGGCCAGGCAAGGCGGGACGCGACGAGGGGAGGAGGGAAGACCACCGGAGGGAAGGCCACCTGAGGAAGACTGGCTGAAGAAGACCAACTGAGGAGATGAACTGAGGGGAGGCTTCGAATAATCAGGCCTTCAGCCTCAGCCGACCTTCGAATATTTGCACACCAACTCAAACTGTCGGCTGGCGACGAAGAATCATCCCTGCAAGGTAAAGTACCCAAACAGAGACTTTAATAACTTTGGGGTACTCAAACCTAGACAACGCCCTTGCAGCGCTTGGAGGCCACGTGACGACGGCAGGCTCCAGAGAGCACCAAGAGCGAACCCCGAACCCAACCGCTGATTTGAGTCCAACAAACCCTTTTGATTGGTGAGCATGAAGTTCTGACCCCTCATAGCTTAACCTAGTTAGGTATAGGGGGTGGGATAAAGATAAGGGGATTGTTAAGATTGTTGTTTTCCCTCGATGAGCCGTGTGTTCCCCATTCCCTGTATAAGTATAGTTATTCTTCTTTTGTATTTTCGCCTGTAGAAGTGTACACTAGTAATTTTCCATAAGATTGTATCAGTTTTTCCTCTTCAATAAAATCTTGGTTTTTGTTTACATCCAACCACCTGTCTACTCGAGTCTTCTCTGTACCGCCGCCTTGTACCTAAGTCCGGTGTCTAGAACCCAGGGGTGTGGGAGCGATTCGAACCACTCACAAAACAGTCAGAGGCATAACTGACTGGGCGTACGCGCCAAACGCCACCCCCTACACCCTTTCCTTTTTGCCTATCTTTCCTGAATATTGAATACCCCTGGATGTTGTGTTCCCAGCCTTGGCCACCCTGGAGCCATGTTTCCGTAATCCCAATGAAATCATGTTCGTTTACCTCTATTTGCGCAGCTAATTCATCCACCTCATTACGAATGCTCCTCGCATTAAGACACAAAGCCTTCAGCCTTTTTTTTTAAAATGCTCTTAGACCTATTAGAATTATTATTTACTGTGGTCATGTTTGATTTAAAACGTTGATTTTTCTGACTGCCACTTTTGTTTTTCTCCTTCCTATCTTTTGCTTTTATCCTTGTTTCCCTTTCCTCTGTTCCCCTGCTCAGGTTCCCAACCCCCTGCCATTTTAGTTTAAACCCTCCCCCAGAGCACTAGCAAACACTCCCACTAGGACATCGGTCCCGGCCCTGCCCAGGTGCAAACCGTCCGGTTTGAACTGGTCCCACCTCCCACAGAACCGGTTCCAATGTCCCAGGAATTTGAATCCCTCCCCCTCGCACCATTCCTCTAGCCACGTATTCATCTGAAATATCCTTCTATTTCTACTCTGACTAGCACGTGGCACTGGTAGCAATCCTGAGATTACTACCTTTGAGGTCCTATTTTTTAATTTGCCTCCTAACTCCCTATATTCAGCATTTAGGACCTCATCCCGTTTTTTACCTATATCGTTGGTACCTATATGCACCACGACAACTGGCTGTTCACCCTCCCCTTCCAAAATGTTCTGCAGCCGCTCTGAGACATCCTTGACCCTTGCACCAGGGAGGCAACACACCATCCTGGAGTCTCGTTTGCGGCCGCAGAAACGCCTATCTATTCCCCTTACAATAGAATCCCCTGTTACTATAGCTCTACCCCTCTTTTTCCTCCCGCCCTGTGCAGCAGAGCCACCCCTGGTGCTAGGAAGTTGGCTGCTGCTGCCTTCCTCTGATAAGCCATCCCCCCCAACAGTATTCAAAGTGGTATATCTGTTTGAGTGGGGGATGGCCACAGGGGACCCCTGCACTACCTGCCTGCACCTACTACTCTGTCTGTTGGTCACCCCTTCCCTTTCTGCCTGTGGAACCTTTGCCTGCGGTGTGACCAACTGCTCAAACGTGATATCCACGACGTTCTCAGCATCACGAATGGTCCAGTATGTATCCAATCACAGCTCCAGCGCCACAATGCGGTCTGCCAGTAGCTGCAGCTGGACACACTTCCCGCACACATAGTTGTCAGGGACACAGGAAGTGGCCCTAAGTTCCCACAAAGCGCAGGAGGAGTATACCACGGGGTCGGGCTCTCCTGTCATGACTTACCCTTTAATTAATTGAAATTAAATTAAATCAACTCAATCCCACCAATTACACTACAGTTAAATGGTGTATTTAAGGGCCCTGGTTTACCAACAGTCCCCGCTACACCACAGAGAGCTTAGAAACTATAACTCACAGAGTTAAAGTTTAAAAAGAGAGAAATACTCACCAACCAATCACTTACCTACTTTCTGGTGACGTCACACTTCGATTACTTTTTACTTCTCTCCCTCTCTCTGAGTTCGGAGCTCAGAGATTAGCTCTGAGGCCTACCTGGTCTCTGCCGCTGCTTTTAACCTCGCTCCGTCTGGTTCCTTGCAGGTCCGCTGCCGCCGCCGCCGCTCTCTCTAAAGTAATTGGTAGAAGGATTAGAGGGGATTTCAGGAGAACTTTTTTCACCCAGAGGGTGGTGGGAGTCTGGAACTCACTGCCTGAAAGTGTGGTAGAGGCAGAAACACTCATCGCATTTAACAAATACTTGGAGAAGCACTTGAACTGCTGAAACCAACAGGGCTACGGAGCAAGAGCTGGAAAGTGGGATTAGGCTGGATAGCTCTTTTTCTGGCACATATATCGATGGGCCGAATGGCCTCCTTCTGTGCTGTAACTTTCTATGATTCTATGAACTGCCATTCCATGTGCAAAGCAAGAAAGAAAGACTTGCATTTAGATGGCGCCTTTTTCACATCCCAAAGCACTTTACAGTCAATGAAGTACTCTAGAAGTGTACTCATTGTTGCAATATAGGAAACATGGCAGCCAATTTGCTCAAAGCCAGGTTCCACAATCAGCAATGGGATAATGATCACACAATCTGTTTTAGTGGTGTTGGTTGAGGGATAATTATTGACCAAACTCCCCAGATCTTCATTGAAGCAGGGACAAAGGGATCTTATAAGCCCACCTCAGAGGGCAGCAGAAATTGATTTAACATCTTGTCCAAAAATACGGCACCTCCTTAGCACTGCACTGGGGTGTCAGCCTAGATTGTGAGTTCAAGTCCCTGGAGCAGGACTTTGAACCTATAACCTACTGACCCAAGGCAAGAGTACTACCTACTGAGCCACGGCTGAGGTCGCCAGGTGGCCAAATCTGCTTGGACCCTATTCTGGGAAGTTACATCACATGACCTCCCACCGCCAAACATCCCACTTCTGCCATTGGTTGCCTGACGCATCAATCCTCCCAGCAATTAGATAATAATGGGGTGGCAATACCCACAATGCTCTGCACTCCTGAACCTGGTCTATATATTGGGTGGTTCTATGCTCAGGGCAACAGCAACACTGAAAGAAAGACTTGCATTTATATAGCACCTTTCATGACCACCAGATGTCTCATAGCACTTTACATCCAATGAAGTACTTTTGGAGTGTAGTCACTGTTGTATTGTGGGAAACACAGTAGCCAATTTGCACACAGCAAGCTCCCACAAACAGCAATGTGATAATGACCAGATAATCTGTTTTTGTTATATTGATTGAGGGATAAATTTTGGCCAGAACACTGGGGATAACTCCCCTGCTCTTCTTCAAAATAGTGCCCTGGGATCTTTTATGTCCACCTGAGAGAGCAGACGGTTTAACATCTCCTCCGAAAGACGGCACCTCCGACAGTGTGGCACTCCCTTAGCCCTGCACTGGGAGCGTCAGCCTAAACTTTGTGCTCAAGTCCCTGGAGTGGGATTTGAACACACAACCTTCTGACTCAGAAGCGAGTGTGCTACCCACTGAGCCACAGCTGACACTGCACACTAGGATAGTGTGTAGTGAGTCAGGCCAGGGGAATTTTTTCCTCCCGGGCCACTCGCTGCAGTGTCCAGGAGTTTAATCTGTAACTACGGGAGAAATCCAGGAGAATCCGCAAGGGTTGGCAACCCCTATCTCTGTGGGAGCGAGCGTACACCAGAAACAAAATGGCAACTGGGCCTGCGATTAAGGGTTTCCGATAGTGAGGGGGGAGAAAGAGCAAAACAGGGATTGGGAGCATTAGGCAAACCTACTCGCGCAACAGGATGTAATGTTCTGACATTAACCACAGTTCCTGTTGTGCAAATGTAACTAAAAAAGTCAGTTCGTGACCTGGAGGTCATGAATGGAGCAAGAATTTGAAAACTGCAACGAGGACATTCAAACTCTATCTGATACTCCAGTTATAACCAGATCCACACTGATACCCTGCTTATAATGGTTCTCCGCGACACTACTGTACTCTGTAACCACTATACTACCGAACCCCATAAACACTGCACTACCGCACCCCAGAAACTTTTCTGCCCCTCCCCTTTCCACCTGTGTATATTTTCACACAGCAAGCTCCCACAAACAGCAGTGAGATAATGACCAGATAATTCATCTTTCTGGAAGAGTGCAGCTCCAACAACACTCAAGAAGCTCGACAGCATCCAGGACAAAGCAGCCCGCTTGATTGGCACCCCATCCACCACCTTAAACGCTCACTCCCTCCACCACTGGCGTACCGTGGCTGCAGTGTGTACCATCTACAAGATGCACTGCAGCAACTCGCCAAGGCTTCTTCGGCAGCACCTCCCAAACCCCCGACCTCTTCCACCTAGAAGGACAAGGGCAGCAGGCGCAGGGGAACACCACCACCTCCAAGTTCCCCTCCAAGTCACACACCATCCTGACTTGGAAGTATATCGCTGATCCTTCATCATCGCTGGGTCAAAATCCTGGAACTCCCTCCCTAACAGCACACTGTGGGAGTACCTTCACCGCACGGACTGCAGCGGTTCAAGAAGGTGGCTCACCACCACCTTCTCAAGGGCATTTAGGGATGGGCAATAAATGCTGGCCTTGCCAGCGACGCCCAGATCCCATGTACGAATTTTAAAAAAATATCTGCTTTAGTGATGTTGGTTGATATTGGCCAGGACACCAGCGATAACTCCCCTGCTCTTCTTCGAAATAGTGCTGCTGTGTCAGAACCACTGAATGACTCTGGCTAACTGTATATAATTCTCTTTAACGATGTTCTAACACCAGCTTAAACCTGTACCATTGTGTTAGGCATTACTGTGTTTTGTATATAGAGTTTGCATGTACGGGGCGTGGCCCCTTTAAGAGCGCGGGAAAACGCAGGCAAACGCGATGACGTCACGTCGCAAACCACGGGACTGCCCAGGCAGTCCTCGTGGCATCTCCATTGAGTAAAGACCTGTTTGATTGTTCTCTTGTGTCGATCTCCGTTATTCGTAGGAATTCGTTAATTCCTACATTGATGACCCCGTTTTTGTGAACGTTTTCACAAAAGAAGAGCACAGCATGGAAGCAAACGCCGTTTCGCTGAAGCTACCGCAGTTCTGGGAGCAGCAAGCGCCCTCGTGGTTTATTCAGGTCGAGGCCCAGTTCGCCCTGAGGAACATCGATGCGGATCAGACCAAGTATCTTTATGCGGATCGTCAACTTCCTCGAAAACCCCCCAACGGAGCGCAAGTATGAAACCCTCAAAGCGCGGTTACTGCAGGTTTTCAGGCTCACGAAATCGGAGCGCGCCCGTCGATTACTCGCTATGCCCGGGCTCGGGGACTCCAAGCCTTCAGAGTTGATGAGCCAAATGCTCACACTCCTGGGCTCAGAACGGGAATGTTTCCTATTCCGCGAGCTTTTCCTCAGCCAACTGCCTGAACAGGTAAAGCTGCCCTGGCCAGATCTGAAGTTGAAGACTGCGCAACACTCGCTGCGGGGGCTGACAAAATTTTCGCTGTAACTCGGCAGTACTGCGCTGCCACGAGGCACCCATCCCCTGCAGACGCCACCCCAGCTCGTCAGCCTGCTGGACTGTGTTTCTACCACGCGCAGTTCGATGCGAAGGCGAGGCGTTGCCGCCCTCCCTGCAGTTTTCCCCAACAAAAACAACAACTGACACTGCAACCGCCGAGGAATGGGTCTAACGGGCGCCCCACGGCCGCGATGGCGATCGGCAACGCGGGAAAATTGCTGTTCATCACCGATACTCTCTCCGGTCGTCGGTTTCTGAGCGACACCGGAGCGCAGTGCAGCATTTTACCCGCGTCCGCCCTCGATGTGCAGACGGGGAATCACGGCCCCACCCTTGAAGTGGCCAATGGCGGAGCAATTCGGACCTTTGGCAGACGGCGAGTGGAGGTGTGCCTCGGGGGGCAACGTTTTCACTGGGATTTTGTTACGGCCAAAGTTTCCCAGCCCCTCCTCAGCGCGGATTTCCTGTGCGCCAACAGCCTCCTGGTCGACGTCAGGAACCGGCGGCTGATCAATGCAGCAACTTTTAATTCTCTTCCGTGTTACCGCAGTAACACTACGTCACGCATCGTCTCCTGTGCGTTCCCGACTCCTGATGAGTTCGCTCGCCTGCTCGGCGAATTCCCCGACCTGACAAGACCTACGTTCTCCTCCACAGCCACGAAACATGGTGTGGAACACCACATCACCACCAATGGCCCCCCGGTCTACGCGCGGGCCCGGCGCCTGGAACCTGGCAAGCTGGCGGTCGCAAAGGCGGAGTTCGCAGCCATGGAACGGTTAGGGATTATTCGCTGGTCGAATAGTCCCTGGTCTTCACCCCTCCATATCGTCCCGAAGCCTGGCGGCTGTGGGCGGCCATGAGGCGACTATCGACGCCTAAATGACGCCACCACTCCCGATCGGTACCCGATCCCACATATCCAGGATTTCTCTGCCCATTTGGCAGGGAACACCGTGTTCTCTAAAGCCGACCTCGTCCGGGGCTACCACCAGGTCCCAGTTCATCCACAAGACGTCCAGAAGACCGCAGTCATCACCCTATTCGGCCTCTTCGAGTTTTTACGAATGCCGTTTGGGTTAAAGAATGGCGCCCAGGCTTTCCAACGCCTGATGGACTCCGTGCTGTGGGACCTCAAGTTCCTCTTCGTCTACCTGGATGACATTCTAATTGCCAGTCCTACTAAGGAAGAACATACCTGTCACCTACGCACCCTTTTTCGACGCCTCAGCCAACACGGCCTGATTATCTACCCGACCAAGTGTCAGTTTGGCCGTCACCAAATTGACTTCCTGGGGCATCGGATCACCTCAGAGGGAACGGTTCCTTTACCTTCGAAGGTAGAGGCAGTGAAATCCTTTCCACGCCCGCAGAACATAAAGGCCCTGCAGGAATTCCTAGGCATGGTAAACCTTTACCACCGTTTCGTGCCTAAGGCGGCACTACTCATGCAGCCCCTGTACGAGGCCCTCAAGGGCAAGACTGGCAAGAACCCGGTAGACTGGACAGATGACATGGCCCGAGCGTTCGCCGACACCAAAAGCGCCTTAGCCAACGCGACTATGCTGGCGCACCCGCTGCCAGGAGCCACCATCGCTCTCACCATCGACGCGTCAGACTACGCAGTCGGAGCCATGCAACAGCAGTGGGTGAACGGGACGTGGCAGCCATTGGCATTCTTCAGCCGTCAACTACGGCAGAACGAGAGAGCATACAGCACGTTCGACCGGGAGTTGCTCGCCCTTTTTCTGGCCATCTGCCATTTTTGGTTCCTTCTGGAAGGACTAAGGACGTCCTTTCACCGCCTTTGTGGACCATAAGCCGCTGACCTTTGCAATGTCCAAGACTGCCGAACCGTGGTCAGCCCGACAGCAGCGTCAACTGACCTACATATCCGAATTCACCATGGATATACGGCACGTGGCCGGTAAGGACAACCTGGTGGCAGACGGCCTCTCCCGCGCGTTCGTCAATACGGTTCATTTGGGCATCGACTACGCCCTCATGGCAGCGGACCAAGCCTCAGACCCAGAAGTCCAAGCTTACAGAACGGCCATCACTGGCCTCCAGTTGTCCGACGTCAAGTTCCATTCGGCAGGTACCACGCTGTTGTGTGACGTCTCCGTACAGGATCCTCGCCCTGTCGTGCCGGTTGTCTGGCGCCGCAAAGTGTTCAATGTCATTCATGGGTTGTCACACCCTGGAATGAAGGCCTCTCAGAAACTGATGTCAGCGAAATTTGTATGGCATGGCATGCATAAAGATGTCCGCGACTGGGCCAACAACTGCGTGGTCTGCCAAAAGGCCAAGGTACAGTGCCACATCAAAGCTCCGTTGGCCACCTTCACAGTTCCGGAGCGACGTTTTGACCATGTCAACATGGACCTGGTAGGACCACTCCCACCCTCCCATGGTTTTTCACACATCCTGACCATGGTTGACCGCACCAGCAGATGGCCAGAGGTGGTCCCCCTGTCATCCACTACTTCGGCGGACATGGCCAGGGCGTTCATTTCCTCCTGGATCACCCGTTTCGGAGTGCCCGCAGATATTTCGTCGGACAGGAGACCGCAGTTTTCCTCTGAACTCTGGAATGCAGTGGCCCAAGGACTCGGTGTCAAATTACACCGCACCACAGCCTACCACCCACAGGCGAATGGCCTCTGCGAACGCTTCAACCGCTCAATGAAAGCCGCCCTGAGGGCCAGCCTCCAGGACGCTGGATGGGCAGACAAGCTACCGTGGGTCCTGTTGGGCCTTCGCACGGCCCCCAAAGAAGACCTTCACTCTTCATCAGCGGAACTCGTGTATGGTTAGCCACTGCGAGTCCCAGGGGACTTCCTACCAACCTCGACGGAGCTCTGGTCCGCGTCTGCCCAGCTTGCTAGTCACCAAGAGGCGGCCAGATGTTTAACGCCGGTGCCCACTTCGCACCACGGGCTGCAGGGGTCACACGTTCCCACGGAGCTTCACAAGGCAGAATACGTTTTTATTTGCCATGACGCACATAGGGATCTGCTCAAGGCCCCATCTACTGGTCCCTTCCGCGTGTTGGAAGCAGGGGACAAAACCTTCACGGTAGATGTCGGTGGTAAACCGGACCACATTTTGGTCGACCGCTTAAAGCCAGCACATTTGGACCTCGACCACCCCGTCGAGACAGCACAACCGCTGAGATGGGGTCGGCCACCCATCGTCATTACGGCAGACCAAGTGCGACCGCCCGCCAGACCGCCAGCCGCCCTGCAGCCTCCGCCTCGAGAGTACAGGAGTCATTCTGACAGGCTCGTCAGACCCCCTCACCATTTGACTTTGTCCATTAAAGCGAATTCTGGGGGTGCATGTGACAGAACCACTGAATGACTCTGGCTAACTGTATAGAATTCTCTTTAACGATGTTCTAACACCAGCCTAAACCTGTACCATTGTGTTAGGCATTACTGTGCTTTGTATATAGAGTTTGCATGTACGGGGCGTGGCCCCTTTAAGAGCGCGGGCAAACGCGATGATGTCACGTCGCAAACCACGGGACTGCCCAGGCAGTCCTCGTGGCATCTCCATTGAATAAAGACCTGTTTGATTGTTCTCTTGTGTCGATCTCCGTTATTCGTAGGAATTCGTTAATTCCTACACTGCGGGTTTTTTTACGTCCACCTGAGAGGGCAGATGGGGCCTCGGTTTAACGACTCTTCCGAAAGACGGCACCTCCGACAGTGCAGCACTCCACTGGAGTGTCAGCAGTACTGGGGGGAAAACTGGAGTCGTGCACGCTTTGAGGTGCTAACTTCGCCGGGCCGCTACTTTTAGCACCCCCGTGGTCGAAATTGAGTGGTAGCGCCCCAAGAGGGAAGCGGGGCGCTACTGGAAGTGCCTCGCTTCCCTCTTGGGGTGATGCGAGGGAATACCCCGGTGCTATGTGCCGCGGTACTGCAGGTCTTCCTCCAGCCACCCGGCACCTCGCCTTTAATTAGCGCCACCCCAGCCGCAGGTAGGCTCCCCTGACTCCATCAGACATAGCGTCCGGCAGAAAGTCAGGGGGCGCTTCCGAAGATCGCGGATCATCGCATACGGCGCAGTGTCATGGGGCACTAATGGTTTCCGCCGCCGCTAACCTCCCACTGAATTTTGCGGGAGGCGTTGGCAGCGCCGCGCCCGGGCACTAGTTGCTTTGCGCCCCGTTAGCGCCCTCTTAGGGAGGCGCAATGCAGCCAAATGTTTTCCCCTAGATTTTTGCACTCAGGTCCTGGAAGGGGGACTTGAACCCTACAACCATTCTGGACTCTGAGGTGAGGAGGCGACCAACTGAGCCACTGGCTCACACTCACGCCCTGCATTAGATGGAGACAGAGGGCTCCCCATTGCCACACGCCCTTCCAGTCGGTGGGGACTGTTGCCAAATCATGGTGTGCCATGACTGCCAGCTTGAGATAAGCTGATTCCAGGTAAAGATTGGAAGCTGGGGTTTCGCAGTCTGTGTGGCATGCTGCCACATTCTGTACGAAAACGAAAAAGCCACTGAGGGTCATTGACATAAGAAAACTACTAGGCACTTGGTCTAAGCGTTAAACAAAGCTTTAATCAACTGTTTTACAACATGGAGGTCTAGTTGTGTCCTTCACTAGTTCCTGTTAAGAAAGTCCTGCGCAAGCTGGGCCCGTGCCCGAGTATTTATACTCTCCCTGGACAGCGCCACCCATAGGCCGCTCAGTATTATTTCATAAGTCTTTCTTTCATGAATGACTGATTAATGTCAGTCATTATAAGCAAACTCGCTGGGCGGGAAAACCCACGGGATCGGGCGGAACGCCGAATTTACAGTTGGTTTTACACACCGCCCCATATTACTCCTGGCCTGGGCTAATATTTATGCCTCAGCCAACGTCTCTTGTTTAAGACAGGTGATCTGCTCATTATCACATTGCCGTTTGCGGGAGCTTGCTGTGCACAAATAGGCTGCCTGCATTCCCTACGTCACACCAGTGACGACACTTCAACAAAAGTACTTCATTGGCTGTGAAGAGCTTTGGGACATCCTGAGGTCGTGAAAGGCGCTATATAAATGCAAGTTCATTCTTAATTGACTTCAGTGGAGAGTAAAATCGAAGCGGGGTGTCAAACCAGCATTGCACCCAGTTCCCTGAAGGGAGCGTTAGGTTCAAATTGCCCCCATTGATTCTATATGGCGTCCCCTAGCAGAGGTTTGTGTGCGGCGTATTCTCCGGGAACAGCGGCCGTGTATGAGTACAGCGTGACAAGTGAATATCAGCCGCGGATTGAAGGTAATGGGCAAAAGATCCGAGGGGAGATGAGGAGAATTTTTTTATGCAGCGAGTTATGATCTGGGATGCGCCGCCTGGAAGGGGCGGTGGAAGCGGATTCAATAGTAACTTTCAAAATGGAATTGGATCAATACCTGACAAAGAAAAATTTGCAGGGCTATGGGGAAAGGGCAAGCAACTGGGACTAATTGGGCAGTTCTTTCAAAGAGCCGGCGCAGGCACGATGGGCCGAAAGGCCGCCTTCTGTGCTGTGTGATTCCGGCCAAACCTAGGGACCAGTAACGATAAATGTAACTCTGCCGCATGCACGGAAATAATAGCGTCCCCAACACAATAATTCAGGGAAAATTTCCTTTTCTAAAAAAAATAATCTTTTTCACATATTCTTGCCATTTAGGGAGTGCAGCGAAGATTCACCAGACTGATACCTGGGATGGCCGGAATGACTTATGAGGAGAGATTGGGTTGATTGGGCTTATATTCGCAGAAGTTCAGAAGAATGAGAGGGGATCTCATTGAAACTTATAAAATTCTAACAGGACTAGGCAGACTAGATGCAGGAAGGATGTTCCCGATGGCGGAGGAGTCCAGAACCAGGGGTCACAGTCTGAGGATTAGGGGTAAGCCATTTAGGACAGAGATGAGGAGGATTTCCTTCACCCAGAGAGCGGTGAACCTGTGGAATTCTCTACCACAGAAGGCAGTTGAGGCCAATTCATTAAATATATTCAAGAAGGAGTTAGATATATTTCTTCAAGCTAAAGGGATCAACGGATATGAGGAGAAGGCAGGGACAGGGTACTGAATTTGGATGATCAGCCATGATCTCATTAAATGGCGGAGCAGGCTCGAGGGGCCGAATGGCCTACTCCTGCTACTATCTTCTATGTTTCTGAAATGGCGAGAATGTGGAACTCACTACCACTTGGAGTGGTTGAGGCGAATAACATAGATGCATTTAAGGATAATCTGGATGTGCACATGAGGGAGAAAGGAATAGAATCATAGGGCTACTTTTAGAGCCCCGGAAAAAATTAGCGCCCTCACGACAGAAATTGAGTGGCAGCGCCCCTAGAGGCAAGCGGGGCGCTACTGGAAGCTCCCTGCATCCCTCTTGGGGCGTTGCGAGGGAATATCACGGCGCTACGTGCCGCAGCGCTACCTCCCGTCTTACAGCGTAACCCTCTATTCCCTTCTCCCTCATATGTTTGTCTAGCTTCCCCTTAAATGTATCTATACTATTTGCTTCAACCACTCCCTGTGGTAGCGAGCTCCACATTCTCACCACTCTTTGGGTAAAGAAGTTTCTTCTGAATTCCCCATTTGATTTCTTGGTGACTATCTTATATTGATGGCCTCTAGTTATGCTCTTCCCCACAAGTGGAAACATTCTCTGTATCCACTCTATCAAAGTTTTTCATAATTTTAAAGACCTCTATTAGGTCACCCATCAGCCTTCTTTTTTCAAAACAGAAGAGAGCCAGCCTGTTCATCCTTTCCTGATATGTATACCCTTGCATTTCTGGTATCATCCTTGTAAATCTTCTCTGCACCCTCTCCAGTGCCTCTATATCCTTTTTATATTGGCCCAGAAATTCGGGTCGGGGGCTTCCCGCGGCTGCAAGCCCCCGACCTGCACTTACCGTGCGCGCCGGCCGTTGAGCTGTAGGGCCCCGTGGAATTCCGATCCGTGGCCTGGTCCAGCTGCCGGCGCGCAGTGCTTGCGTATCCCAGGGGCGCAGTTAGTTTGATGCGTCCCCTGGGATCACGTGGGCCATGGGCAGCCAATCGGAGCAGGGAATGCTCCATTCATAAGTCTGACAGGAAGTGCTGTCAAGACTTATAAATACTACGGCCCCAAAGTAGCACTAAATCTTCAAATACATTTTTTTTTAAATCACATTTTTAAAATAAACTATAAATTACATTAAATAACTATTTTAAACAATAATTTACATTTTTGAAAAAAATAATTTTATATTCTAACGGGGCTAAAAATAACCTTACCTTGCTTTAAAGTATTTAAAAATAATAAACCTGTGGAAATTATTTTTAAATTTTAACGAATTCACCACTTACCTTGTAAAAAGCGGGCCTTACGCCTGCTTTTTACATTTCTAAATTCTGCAGGCTTACCCACATGGGAAAACCTGTAAAAAAAACTAAGTTTGATGTGCACGCGCAGCCACCCCCGCACACGCGTTCGACCTCTGAACCTCTTCGTTCAGAGGAACGGAAGTGCCGGTTTCCCGCGTATGCGCAATGCTTGCAGGAAACCGGCATTTCCATTGGGCCCACGGGTGAGTACCCCATGCGTACTCACCCGTGGAGACCCGAATTTCTGGGCCAATATGGCGACCAGAACTGTACACAGTACTCTAAGTGTGGTCTAACCAAGGTTCGATACAGGTTTAGCATAACTTCCCTACTTTTCAATTCTATCCCTCTAGAAATAAACCCTAGTGCTTGGTTTGCTTTTTTATGGCCTTGTTAACCTGTGTCGCTACTTTTAGTGATCTGTGTATTTGTACTCCGAGATCCCTTTGTTCCTCTACCCCACCTAGACTCGCACCCTCCAAGTGAGAAGTGACCTCCCTATTCTTCCTACCGAAATGTAATACCTCACATTTATCTGTGTTGAACTTCATTTGCCAATTATTTGCCCATTCTGCAAGTTTATTAATGTCCTCCTATCTTCTTCTTCTTAGGCAGTCCCTCGGAACCGAGGATGACTTGCTTCCACGTTAAAAATGAGTTCTCAGGTGACTGATGAGTCCAATGTGGGACCTACAGTCTCTGTCACAGGTGGGGCAGACGGTGGTTGAAGGGGCGGGTGCGTGGGGTGCTTGGGTTGATGTGCGTTCCTTGCGCTGCCTGCGCTTGGTTTCCGCTTGCTCCCGGCGAAGAGACTCGAGGTGTTCGGCCCCGGATGCTTCTCCTCCACTTTGTGTGGTCTTGGGCCAGGGATTCCCAGGTGTCGGTGGGGATGTTGCACTTTTCCAAGGAGGCTTTGAGGGTGTCCTTGAAGCATTTCCTCTGCCCACCTGGGGCTCTCTTGCCGTGTTGGTGCTCCAAGTAGAGCGCTTGTTTTGGGAGTCTCGTATCGGGCATGCGGACGATGTGACCCATCCATCGGAGCTGATCGAGCGTGGTCAAAGCTTCAATGCTGGGGATGTTGGCCTGAGCGAGAACACTGACGTTGATGCGCCTATCCTGCCAATGGATTGGCAGGATCTTGCGGAGGCAGCGTTGGTGGTACCTCCCCAGTGCATTGAGGTGCCTGCTGTACATGGTCCATGTCTCTGAGGCATACAGGAGGGCGAGTATTACTACTGCTCTGTAGACCATGAGCTTGGTGCTGGGTTTGAGGTCCTGGTCTTCAAACACTCTCTTCCTCAGGCGACCGAAGGCTGCACTGGCACACTGAAGGCGGTGTTGGACTTGTCCTCCTATAATTTGCTGCAGTGCTCCTCAGTCGTGACTATCCTGCTCAATTTGGTGTCATCTGCAAATTTAGAAATTGTGTTTTCGATTCCTAAGCCTAAATCGTTAATGTAAATTGTAATGTAATTCTATGCAATTAAGTATTTTGGAAGGTAGAACGAGGAGAGGCAAAAAAACTAACTCATGCAGTTTTAAAGGGTGTGGAGATGCCGGTGTTGGACTGGGGTGGACAAATGTAAGAAGTCACACAACACCAAGTTATAGTCCAACAGCTTTATTTGAAATCACAAGCTTTTGGAGCTCTGCTCCTTTGTCAGGTGAAGTGGAGAGATGCATAAAGACACAACTTATATAGTCAGAGAATAATGCCAGATGATTACAGGTAATCTTTCTAACTGCCATTTATCACACCTCGGCAGAGAGATAATCACAGCAATAAAGGTGCGAATGGTGTCCAAACAGGTTAGTCAGGAAAACATTACATCAAAGAACAATGAGGTGGGGTCACAAGGGGTCAAATGTTGCAGATGCTGGGGTCTGTATGAAAAACAAAAAACAGACAAAAAAACATTTTTTTTGCTGGAAATCACAGCAGGTCCGGCCGCATCTGTGTAGAGAGAACAAGCCAACGACGACTTGAGTCTGGGTGACCCTACGTCAGGTGGGGTTACATGTAGCGTGACATGAACCCAAGATCCCGGTTGAGGCCGTCCTCATGAGTGCGGAACTTGGCTATCAGTTTCTGCTCTACGATTTTGCGTTGTCGTGTGTCTCGAAGTTTGCCTTGGAGAATGCTTACCCGAAGATCGGAGGCTGAATGTCCTTGACTGCTGAAGTGTTCCCCGACTGGGAGGGAACACTCCTGCCTGGCGATTGTTGCGCGGTGTCCGTTCATCCATTGTCGCAGTGTCTGCATGGTCTCGCCGATGTACCATGCTCCGGGGCATCCTTTCCTGCAACGTATGAGGTAGACAACATTGGCCGAGTCACATGAGTATGTACCATGTACCTGGTGGGTGGTGTCCTCACGTGTGATGATGGTATCTGTGTTGATGATCTGGCATGTCTTGCAGAGGTTGCCGTGGCAGGGTTGTGTGGTGTTGTGGTCGCTGTTCTCCTGAAAGCTGGGTAATTTGCTGTGAACGATGGTCTGTTTGAGGTTAGGCAGCTGTTTGAAGGCGAGTAGTGGAGGCGTGGGGATGGCCTTAGCGAGGTGTTCGTCGTCATCGATGACATGTTGAAGGCTGCGAAGAACATGGCGTAGTTTCTCCGCTCCAGGGAAGTACTGGACGACGAAGGGTACTCTGTTGGTTGTGCCCCGTGTTTGCCTTCTGAGGAGGTCTATGCGATTCTTAGTTTCAAAGTGGGTCTAGGACCAGAGGGTCCTGTGGGGTTTCCAGATACAAACCTTTGAAGGTGGCAGAACAAGATGATAAGGCTGTTGAAGAAGCATATGGGATCCTTAGCTTGATACGTTGAGGCATGGAGCACAAAAGAAAGGAAGTTGTGCTGAACATTTTATAAATCACTTGTTACGCCGCAGCTGGAATATTGTGTTCAATTCCAGGCACCACACTGTAGGAATGATGTCAAAGCCCTGGAGAGGGTGCAGAGGAAATTTACTAGTGTGGGACCAGGGATGTGGGACTTCCGTTACGTGGAGAGACGGGAAAAGCCGGATTTTTCTCTTTCGAGCAGAGAAGGGGAGATTTAACGAAGGTTTCAAATGAGAGGTTTTGATAGCGTAACTAGGAAGCTACTGCTCCCACTGGCAGGAGAGAGAGAGAGAGAGAGGAAGAGGAAGATTTCCAGAGAGAGAGAAAAAGAGAAAGAGTGGCAGGAGGCCATTGCCCCGCGAGTTTCCAAGGGTCTGGAGGGAAGTTGCCCAGCGTGGATCATCGCGGAGCCTGGTGCAGAGGACGCATACCCAGTGTCGTAAAAAGTTCAACCACCTCACTCGGGTGGGCAGGGTGAGTACCTGCTTTTCAAAACCTCTACATCTCAACCTCACTCTGTGCACAGACGGTGTAAATACCCAAACGCCCAACACTCGTCCAACAACTACGGCCATCTCATAAAAGTCACATGCACATCCCACACTGTGCACACATTGACAGCTATTCAACTATGGTAGGCACACCTGCCAAACCCATGACTGCACACTCACTCACACGCTGTCCTTTTTCTTGCAGGCCAAACTTTCACATAAGCACCGAGAGCAACAGCGGACGGGAGGAGGAGAGGCGGAGCCGCACCTCCTCACAGAATTGGAGGAGAGAGTCCACAGACTCAGTGCGAGCCAGGTAGTAGGCGCTGTGGCCGTTGGCGATGTCGACCCCCTTGGGGACAGTAACGGTATGTTCATCAGCTTTCTCTCCTCTCTCATACCACTTCCCCCTCACATCCCCAGCCTTTTACACTTTCAATCTAACTATACTGTCTCCAGTCCTTGCTCCCTTCCTGCCCCCCTGCCCTCACGCTAAAGCCACTCTTGTACCTTCCTGCTTTAAGATAGTGAACCACCAGCTGAGCAGCCTGCCCCTCAGCCTGCCATGGCAGCGACGCACCAGAGGACGGGGAGGAAGAGGAAGCCGGAGCCTCACCGCCTGCGTCTCCCGAGGGTGACACTTCCAACACTGGGGCCACGCCTTCCCTGGAGTGGAGCAGGGGAGTTGGCTCTGATGTGGGTGAAGCTCCGGGACCCAGCGGCCTGTAGTAATGCCATGAGGGAAGGGAAGCTCGGGGCCATCTCCCCGGAGGGCGAGTGAGCGCACGAGTTCTGCTGCACAGGACTCGGATGAGGACCTTAATATAGTGGCCATGAATACTCAGGTGATGAGCATGCATACGGAGCTGATGGGTGCAATGGCAAGGGTGCCCGGCAGCATGGATGCACTGGCTGGGAGCGTGGAGGGGTCCACCGCTAGCACAGCTGTCATCTGTGTGCAAACCCTTGAATCCATCCTTGCCTCGTTGCAGAGGATGGTTGAATTGCAGGGACACCGTGGAGACCCAGACCCCATGCCGCGTGCAATGGGTGAGGTGGCAGCACCTATTGCAGCACAGGCCGACGCAATCGAGTCATTGGCTGGTGCCATCTAGTCTCAGACTGCTCTCATGCAGTCTCAGATTGATGTCACGCAAGTGCTGACTGCTGCCATCGTCGCTGGGTCGCCCGCAGTCCACCAGGGATCTCACGGAGCCACAGCAGGCCAGCAATCTGTGCTCGAGCAGATTGCTCCGGATGCTGAGGTTCTGCCACGGGGGAGTGTCAGTGCGTCGGTCGAGCAGAAAGGTGCTGTCCTCTCTCAGGATGACAGCATTCCTGCTCCCACCACTGCCGCTTCCCCATTGCACTTGCCACGGCCTGTAACACAGCCAGCCCAGACTGCTGCCGCCCATGCAGAGTTGGTGCAGTCTGCAGCCGAGCCCTCCAGGCTCAGAGCTGGTCGAGGGTGTCCTTCAAGGACATCTGCAGTCTCAGATTTGATATTTAGCAGCCTTCCGCCAGCCTTGCTGCAGCCACTGGGGCCACATTACGGAGGAGCAGTAGGGTGGGAAATAGGGAAGTGCGCAGGGGATGGAGATCACACTCGAAGGCCGAAAAGTAAAAATTCTCCAATAAATGCGGGGAATGTTTGTGGCAAAGTTTGATGTTCATCTTAATATATTATTCACTGTGTTGACGCTTATCTCAATGTGGTAAGAACGAGTTTTGTTAGTTTATGAATTGTTGTGTTTGTTTGTAATTGTTTGTCCTGAATAAATAAGACAGAGTTTGTAATATAAATAAAACATTTTATTGGAACTTTACAACTTTGCTCATTTGACTCATTGGAGCTTTGCCCGGCAATAGGGGCTGCGGGATGGTTGTGATGATGTGCTTGTTCATCCCAAAAGCCATCATCCCTGTCATTCGGCTGAAGCGGTGTCTTATCAGGCATTCACAGACGGCCCTTGCAGAGACAACATTGTGCGCCTCCCTCCCACGTTGGTGCTGCTGATCCTCCTCTTCATCCTCCTCCTCCTCTCCCTCTTGCTCCTCCTGAGGTGGCTGTGTCCTCAGAATTGCACGGTTGCGATGTATGCAGCACACAACAATGAAAAGCAAGACTCGCTCAGGATAGTACTGCAGGGCTCCTCCAGAGTGGTCCAGACGCCGGAACCGTTGCTTTAAGACGCCGAACGTCTGCTCAATGAGGCTCCCGGTGGCATTGTGGCTCTCATTTTATGCGAGCTCATCAGGAGTGTTGGGGTTACAGAGCGGTGTCATCAGCCAGGTGCAGGGTGGATAACCCTTGGCCCTGAGGAACCAGCCAGGAGGTTGACGCACTGGTTGGAAGAGGTCCGGCACACCAGTCTGGCGCAGGATGATAGCATCGTGGCTGCTGCCAGGATAGCGGGCATTGACAGCGAGGATGCGCTGTCTGTGGTCGCACACCCAACTGGACATTTAAGGAGTGGAAGCCTTTGCGGTTGCGGAACACCTCTGCATTTTCATGCAATGCCACGTGCGTGCAATCAATGACACCCTGAACCATGGGGAAGCCCGCTATCCTAGCGAAGCCACATGCACATTCACGCAGTTTGCCCCGGGTCACGGGTAAAGAGATGTACTCATTTCTCCTTTTGTACAGAGCATTTGTGACCTCCCAGATGCAGCAATGGACAACAAACTGGGAGATATTCACTACATCTCCAGTTGAAGCCTGGAAGGAGCTGCTGGCATAGAAATTGAGAGTCTCCATCACCTTCACTGCCACCGACAGAGACATCCTGGTCCTGAGCTGAGGCTGCAGATCTGGTTGCAGGAGGCGGCAGAGCTCAGTGACCACCTTCTTACTGAAGCGCAGCCTTCTGAAACACTGCTCCTCGGACGAATGAATGTAGGAGAATTGCTCCCGGAATACCCTGGGAGGGTGAGGTCTCCTGTGCAGGGGCCTGTTGGCCCTCCTCCCTCTGGCCATGTTTGCCACTCTCCCTCTGTGCCTCTGCTGCCTCCGAAGGTGTAGCTGGAGGATGACGCCCCGAGTTAGCACAGCCCCATTTAAAATCCTCCAAATGTGGTAAATATGAAGCTCAGGGAAATAGGAACCTGAAAATTGTTGCTCAGCACCAAAACTCCTTGTAGGACAGCATTAATTCTCTCCAGACTTCTCTCTCCCTCTCAATCTGCGTATGGGAAAAATGTTCCCGACAAAAAAAACAGGAAGCGCCCATCTTTAAATAGCGCTCCCCCAGCTCCTTGACGACTGCAAAACGTCCCCCTCTACCTGCCGTTCCTAGCGGCAGGCGCTGAGGCAGGGGGCGACAATCAAATTCCAGTCTGGGGCGCTACACGCTTGGATGATGTCACGATCTGCGGGCGCAGGAGATCGTGGCGGTAGGGTTTAGCGCCACCACAAAGCGCTAGGTCAATTTCGCGGGTGTTGCTCAATTTGCCGCGCACAAGCGCTAAGTTGTTAGTGCCCCGTTACTGCCCCCCCCCGAGGCGCTAACGGGAGGCACTAACCGACCCAATCTTTTCCCCCTAAGCTTCTGAAAGCAAATTTTTAGAGTGTGGTTTTAAGTACTTCCTGCCACTCCATCACATCCCATCAGGGCCTGGTCAGCTGGTGGGTTGTTTTGCCAGCAGGCTGTGTCAGTGAGAGTGGCAAGGGGGCCGTGTCGACACCCTGATTCCCAGGCGTGCCGAGTGCTGGGTTTCAGCTGGAGTCCCTTCCTTGGAGCTGGAGATGGAGACTGAGTGGAGGCACGAGCCAGGGTCAAGCTCTTACACCTCCCAGTGGCTGGTGAGGGAACAGTAGCAACGGAGGGACTGCTCCTGGGAGGCCAATCCTCAAAAATAACTTTCCAAGACGTGGCAGATCAACAAAAAACATAGAATTACATCGAACTTACAGCAGAGAAACAGGCCCAACTGGTGCATGCCGGTGTTTGTGCTCCACATGAGCCTCCTCCCACCGCGCTTGATCTTACCGTGTCAGCATACCCTTTGATTCGGGTTTAGATAGGCTAGACAGAGAAAGGCTGTTTCCACTAGTTGATGGTACAAGGACTAGGGGACACAGATTTAAAGTTTTGGCAAGCAGGTACAGGGGGGATGTGAGGAAAAACTTTTTTACGCAGCGAGTGGTGAGGACCTGGAATTCGCTTCCGATGGAAGTGGTGGAAGCGGAGACACTCAATGGTTTCAAGAGGAGACTGGGTAGGCACTTGAGGGAAATAAACTTGCAGGGCTACGGGGATAGAGCGGTGGAATGGGACTGACTGGATTGCTCTACAGAGAGCCGGCACGGACTCGATGGGCCGAATGACCTCCTTCTGTGCCGTTATGACTCTATGGGGGAAAAATTTGGTTGCTTTGCGCCTCCCGTTAGCACCTTAAGAGGGCCCGGCTGCGGCGCCGCCCACGCCTCCCGCGAAATTCAGCAGGAAATTAGTGGCGGCAGTAACCGGTAGCGCCCCGCGGTGCTGCTTGGACCCTATTCTGGGAGGTTACATCACATGACCTCCCACCGCCAAACACCCCGCTTCTGCTTCTGCCATTGGTTGCCTGACGCATCAATCCTCCCAGCAATTAAATAATAATGGTGGTGGCAATACCCACAATGCTCTGCGCTCCTGAACCTGGCCTATATATTGGGTGGTTCTTGCTCAGGGCAGCAGCAACACTGAAAGAAAGACTTGCATTTATATAACAGAAAATGCTGGAAAAACTCAGCAGGTCAGGCAACATCCGTGGAGAGAAAAAAGAGTCAACGTTTCGGGTCAAACACTTTGTCAAGACTGGAAAAGCACAGGAAATGAAATAGATTAAGAGGTCAGGCTGGGAGAGAACAAAAGAGAAGAAGAGACATTAAGAGGTATTCAAAATGAGACAAGATGGTGATAGGACTAGTGGAGACAAAAAACGGCTCTAGATTATTTATGCATTTATACAGCGCATTTCACAACCACCAGATGTCTCATAGCACTTTACATCCAATGAAGTAATTTTGGAGTGTAGTCACTGTTGTATTGTGGGAAATGCAGCAGTCAATTTGCGCACAGCAAGCTTCCACAAACAGCAATGTGACAATGACCAGATAATCTGTTTTTGTTATGTTGGTTGAGGGATAAATATTGGCCCAGGACACCGGGGATAACTCCCCTGCTTTTCTTCGAAATAGTGCCGTGGGATCTTTTACGTCCACTTGAGAGAGCAGGGGGTTTAACATCTCATCCGAAATACGGCACATCCGACAGTGCGGCACTCCCTTAGCCCTGCACTGGAGTGTCAGCCTGGACTTTTGTGCTCAAGCCCCTGGAGTGGGATTTGAACCCACAACCTTCTGACTCAGAGGCGAGTGTGCTGAGTCACAGCTGACACTGCACGCTAGGATAGTGTGTAGTGAGTCAGGCCGGGGCAATTTTTTCCTCCCGGGTCGCTCGCTGCAGTGTCCGGGAGTTTAATCTGTAACTATGGGAGAAATCCAGGAGAATCCGCGAGGGTTGGCAACCCCTATCTCTGTGGGAGTGAGCGTACACTGGCAACAAAATGGCAATTGGGCCTGCGATTAAGGGTTTCCGACAGTGAGGGGGGTGAGAGCAAAACAGGGATTGGGAGCATTCGGCAAACCTGCTAGCACAACAGGATGTAATGTTTTGACATTAACCACAGTTCCTGTTGTGCAAATGTAACTAAAAAAGTCAGTTCGTGACCTGGAGGTCATGAATGGAGCAAGAATTTGAAAACTGCAATGAGGAAATTCAAAATCTGTTTGATACTCCAGTTATAGCCAGACCCACACTGATACCCTGCTTACAATGGTTCTCCACAACATTACCGTACTCTGCAACCACTATACTACCGAACCCCATAAACAGTACACTACCCCACCCCAGAAACCTTTCTGCCCCTCCCCTTTTCGCCTGTGTGTATTTTTGCACAGCAAGCTCCCACAAACAGCAGTGTGAAATTGACCAGATAATTCATCTTTCTGGAAGAGTGCAGCTCCAACAACACTCAAATCGCTCGAAACCATCCAGGACAAAGCAGCCCGCTTGATTGGCACCCCATCCAGCACCTTAAACATTCACTCCCTCCACCACCGGCGTACTGTGGCTGCAGTGTGTACCATCTACAAGATGAACTGCAGCAACTCACCAGGGCTTCTTCGGCAGCACCTCCCAAACCCGCGACCTCTTCCACCTAGAAGGACAAGGGCAGCAGGTGCATGGGAACACCACCACCTCCAAGTCGCACACACCATCCTGACTTGGAAATATATCGGCCGTTCCTTCATCGACACTGGGTCAGAATCCTGGAACTCCCTCCCTAACAGCACTGTGGGAGCACCTTCACCACACGGACTGCAGCGGTTCAAGAAGGCGGCTCACCACCACCTTCTGAAGGGCATTTAGGGATGGGTGATAAATGCTGGCCTTGCCAGCGACGCCCAGGTCCCATGTACGAATTTTTTTTTTTAATCTGCTTTAGTGATGTTGGTTGATATTGGCCAGGACACCAGGGATAACTCCCCTGCTCTTCTTTGAAATAGTGCTGCGGGTTTTTTTACGTCCACCTGAGAGGGCAGATGGGGCCTCGGTTTAACGACTCATCCGAAAGACGGCACCTCCGGCAGTGCAGCACTCCACTGGAATGTCAGCAGTACTAGTGGGGAAAAATGGAGTCACGCCCGCTTTGAGGTGTTAACTTCGCCAGGGCGCTACTTTTAGTGGTGGAAATTGAGTGGTAGCGCCCCAAGAGGGAAGCAGGGCGCTGCTGGAATTGCCTTGCCTCCCTCTTGGGGCACTGCGAGGGAATATCACGACGCTATGTGCTGCGGTACTGCAGGCCTTCCTCCCCTACTTAAAGGGGAGGGGCCTTGCGCAGCGCGACCCGGGGCCCAGCTGGGCCACCGGGGATCGGAGTGCCGGCAAAAGAGCCCGGCACTCAAGAGAAGTGCCGGGCTCATGGAGCGCTGCTGGCACTCTGCCGGAGGGAGCTCAGGAGGCCGGGGACGGCAGCGGAACCAGGTGCTGGCAGGCGGCCAGCAGCAAAAATGGCCGCCCGGCACCTCGCCTTTAATTAGCGCCGCCCCAGCCACAGGTAGGCCCCCCTGACCCCATCAGACATAGCGTCCGGCAGAAAGCCAGGGGACGATTCCGAAGATCGCGGCTCATCGCCGGCGGCACAGTGTCGCGGGGTACTAACGGTTACCGCCGCTGCTAACCTTCCATTGAATTTCGCGGGAGGCGTTGGCAGCGCCGCGCCCGGGCACTAGTTGCTTTGCGCCCCCTTAGGGAGGTGCAATGCAACCGAATTTTTCCCCCCAGATCTTTGCACTCAAGTCCTGGAAGGGGGACTTGAACCCTACAACCATTCTAGACTCCGAGGTGAGGGTGCTAACAACTGAGCCACTGGCTGACAATCATGCCCTGCATGAGATAGAGACAGAGGGCTCCCCATTGCCAGACGACCTTCCAGTCGGTGGGGACTGATGCCAAATCATGGCGTGCCACGACTGCCAGCCTGAGATCAGCTGATGCCAGGATTGGAAGCTGGGATCTCGCAGTCTGTGTGGCACGCTGCCACATTCTGTACGAAAACTAAAAAGCCACTGAGGGTCATTGTAAGCAAACTCGCTGGGCGGGAAAAGCCACGGGATCGCCCCATATTACAGCTGACGTAAGAAAACTACTAGGCACATGGTCTAAGCGTTAAACAAAGCTTTAATCAACTGTTTTACAACATGGAGGTCTAGTTGTGTCCTTCGCTAGTTCCTGTTAAGAATGTCCTGCGCAAGCTGGGCCCGTGCCCGAGTATTTATACTCTCCTTGGACAGCGTCACCCATAGGCCGCTCAGTATTATTTCATAAGTCTTTCTTTCATGAATGACTGATTCATGTCAACTCCTGGTCAGGGCTAATATTGATGCCTCAGCCAACGTCTCTTAAACAGATGATCTGCTCAATATCACATTGTCGTTTGCGGGAGCTTGCTATGCGCAAATAGGCTGCCGCGTTTCCCTACGTCACACCAGTGACGACACTTCAACAAAAGTACTTCATTGGCTGTGAAGAGCTTTGGTACATCCTGAGGTTGTGAAAGGCGCTATATAAATGCAAGTTCTTTCTTAATTGACCAGTGGAGAGTAAAATCGAAGCGGGGTGTCAAACCAGCATTGCACCCAGTTCCCCGAAGGGAGCGTTAGGTTCAAATTGCCCCCATTGATTCTATACGGCGTCCCCTAGCAGAGGTTTGTGTGCGGCGTATTCTCCGGGAGCAGCGGCCGTGTATGAGTACAGCGTGACAAGTGAATATCAGCCGCAGATTGAAGGTAATGGGCAAAAGATCTGGGGGGAGATGAGGAGAATTTTTTCACGCAGCGAGTTATGATCTGGAATGCGCCGCCTGGAAGGGGCGGTGGAGGCGGATTCAATAGTAACTTTCAAAAGGGAATTGGATCAATGCCTGACAAAGAAAAATTTGCAGGGCTATGGGGAAAGGGCAGGGGGGAGTGGGACTAATTGGGGAGTTCTTTCAAAGAGCTGGCACAGGCACGATGGGCCGAAAGGCCTCCTTCTCTGCTGTGTGATTCCAGCCACACCCAGGGACCAGTAACGATAACTGTAACTCTCCAAACAGGAATCCGGCCGCCCGCACGGGAATAACAGCGATCCCAACGCAATAATTCAGGGAAAATTTCTTTACTTCTAAAAAAAAATCTTTTTCATAAATTTTTGCCATGGAGGGAGTGCAGCAAAGATTCACCAGACTGATACCTGGGATGACAGGAACGACGTATGAGGAGAGATTGGGTCGATTGGGCTTATATTCGCTGAAGTTCAGAAGAATGAGAGGGGATCTCATTGAAACTTATAAAATTCTAACAGGACTAGACAGACTAGATGCAGGAAGGCTGTTCCCGATGGCGGGGGAGTCCAGAACCAGGGGTCATAGTCTAAGGATAAGGGGTAAGCCATTTAGGACAGAGATGAGGAGGAATTTCTTCACCCAGAGAGTGGTGAACCTGTGGAATTCTCTACCACAGAAGGCAGTGGAGGCCAATTCATTAAATATATTCAAGAAGGAGTTAGATATATTTCTTAAGGCTAAAGGGCTCAAGGGATATGGGGAGTGCGGGTCAATTTATCATAGCCAATCAACCTAACCCGCATATCCAAAGATGTGCGGGTTAGGTTGATTGGCTATGATAAATTGACCCTTAGTGTTAGGGGGATTAAATACGTGGAGTTACAGGGATAGGGTGGGATATGTGTTGGTGTAGGGGTTACGGGGATCGGGTGGGATATGTGTCGGTGCAGGTTCGATGGGCCGAAATGGCCTCTATCTGCACTGTGGGGTTTCTGTGATTCAGAAGGCAGGGACAGGGTACTGAGTTTGGATGATCAGCCATGGTCTCATTGAATGGCAGAGCAGGCTCGAGGGGCTGAATGGCCTACACCCTTGCTTCTATCTTCTATGTTTCTATGCTTCTGAAATGGTGAGAATGTGGAACTCGCTACCACTTGCAATGGTTGAGGTGAATCGCATAGATGCATTTAAGGATAAGCTGGATGAGCACATGAGGGAGAAAGGAATAGAGTCATGGGGCTGATTTTAGTGCCCTGGAAAAATTAGCGCCCTTGCGACAGGAATTGAGTGGCAGCGCCCCTAGAGGCAAGCGGGACCCTCCTGGGGCGTTGCGAGGGAATAACGTGGCACTACATGCCGCAAGGCCACGCGATGCCGCACGTTGCGCCATGGTTTAGCAGGCCTTTCTCCCCTTCTTAAAGAGGAGTGGCCTTGCGCAGCACGACCCGCTGGGCCCCCGGGGATCGGGAGTGCCGGCAAAAGAGCCCGGCGGAGCGCAGCAGGCACTCCGGGGGGGCAGGGGGGGCGGGGGCGGTTCAGGAAGCCGCGGACGCGAGCGCAGGCAGGTGCTGGCAGGCGGCCAGCAACAAAAATGGCCGCCGCGCACCTTGCCTTTAAATAGCACCTCCCCGGCCGCAGATAGGCCCCCCTCCTGACCTCCATAGCATCTGACGGTAAGGCAGGGAGTGCTCCTGAGGATCACGGCCGGGGCGCTACGCATGGCGATGATGGCGGCGCAGCACCGCGGTGCGCTACCGGTTAGTGCCACCACTAACTTCCCGCTGAATTTCACGGGAGGTGTGGGCAGCGCCGTGGCCAGGCGCTATTTGTCTTGCGCCGCAGCCGGGCCCTCTTAAGGTGCTAACAGGAGGTGCAAAGCAACCAAATTTTTCCCCCATAGAGTCATAACGGCACAGAAGGAGGTCATTCGGCCCATTGAATCGGTGCCGGCTCTCTGTAGAGCAATCCAGTCAGTCCCATTCCCCCGCTCTATCCCCGTAGACCTGCAGGTTTATTTCCCTCAAGTGCCTATCCAGCCTCCCCTTGAAAACATTGAGGGGGAGAAATTGGGTGGAGCCGCAAACGGGGCGCCAAGCTCGCCTGGGCGCCAGATTTTGCGCTGCGATCGGAGCAGCAGCGATCGCTGGAAATTCAGCTTGAGCGCCCCAAGAGGGACACGGGGCGAGGCTCGAGGCGCTCCGCATCCCTCTTAGGGCGCTGAAACTGAATATCGCAACGCAACGTGCCGCACCGCCACACGCTGTGGCACGGCGCGCTGCAGTACTGCAGGCCTTCCTTCCATTCTTAAGGGGGAGGGGCCTGCACCAGCACGATGAGCGATCACGAGTGCCGGCAAAAGAGCCCGGCACCGAGGAGAAGTGCCGGGCTCTCGGAAAGCAGCCGGCAATGCCGCGGGGGGAGGACAGGAGGCTGGGGACGGAGGTGCTGGCAGGCGGCCGCCGAAAAAAACGGCCGCCCCGCACCTCCACCTTAATTTGAGCCACTGCCGCCACATGTAGGCCCCGTGAACCGGGCGCGATTAGCGAGCGGCGCTACAGAGGCGGTCGCTGCAAAATATCGTGATCGGGGCGGTAGCGGGGCGCTGCGCACACCGATGACGTCATCGGTGGTGGCGCAGCGCAACAGGCTAACGCCGCCATTAGCGCCCCAGCTAAATATCGCGGGAGGCGTGGCCAGTGGCGCTAAAGCCACTGAGTGCCCTCTTTAGTCACTAACTGGTGGCGCAGCCCACCGAACTTCACCCCCTGAGTGTCTCCGCTTCCACCACTTCCGTCGGTAGCGAGTTCTAGGTCCTCACCACTCGCTGCGTAAAAAGTTTTTCCTCACATCCCCCCTGCATCTCTTGCCCAAAACCCTAAATCTGTGTCCTCTAGTCCTTGTACCATCAACTAGTGGAAGCAGCCTTTCCTCGTTTAGCCTAACCAAACCCGAATAGAAGGGTATGCTGATACGGTAAGATCAAGCGCGGTGGGAGGAGGCTCATGTGGAGCACAAACACTGGCACGCACCAGTGGCCTGTTTCTCTGTTGTAAATTCGATGTAATTCTATGTTTTTGTTGATCTGCCACGTCTTGGAAAGTTATTTTTGAGGATTGGCCTCCCAGGAGCAGTCCCTCTGTTGCTACTGTTCCCTCACCAGCCATTGGGATTGGGAGGTGTAAGAGCTTGACCCTGGCTCGTGCCTCCACTCAGTCCCCATCTCCAGCTCCGAGGAAGGGACCTCCAGCTGAAACCCAGCACTTGGTACACCTGGGAATCAGGGTGTCAACACGGCCCCCTTGCCACTCTCACTGGCACAGCCTGCTGGCAAAACAACCCACCAGCTGACCAGGCCCTGATGGGACGTGATGGCGTGGCAGGAAGTACTGAAAACCACACTCTAAATGTTTGCTTTCAGAAACTTAGGGGGAAATGATTGGGTCGGTTAGCGCCTCCCGTTAGCGCCTCGGGGGGGGGCAGTAACGGGGCACTAACAACTTAGCGCTTGAGCGCGGCGAATTGAGCAACACCCGCAAAATTGACCTAGCGCTTTGCGGTGGCGCTAAACCCTACCGCCACGATCTCCTGCGCCCGCAGATCGTGACATCATCCAAGCGAGCAATGCCTCGGTTGCGCCCCAGACTGGGAATTGATTCTCGCCTTCTGGCTCATCGCCTGCCGCTAGGAACGACACGTAGAGGGGGACGTTTTGCAGTCGGCAAGGAGCTTGGGGGGGTGCTATTTAAAAGTGGGCGCTTCCTGCTTTTTCTTGTTGGCGAAATTTTTGCCATACGCAGGTTGAGAGGGAGAGAGAAGTCTGGAGAGAATTAACGCTGTGCTACAGGGAGTTGAGCTGAGCAACACTTTTCAGGTTCCTATTTCTCTGAGCTTCATATTTACCACATTTAGAGGATTTTAAATGGGGGCTGTGCTAACTCGGGGCGTCATCCTCCAGCTTCACCTTCGGAGGCAGCAGAGGCGCAGAGAGAAAGTGGCAAACATGGCCAGAGGGAAGAGGGCCAACAGGCCCCTGCATAGGAGACCTCACCCTCCCAGGGTGTGATAAATCCATGTAGTGAGACAAGGACTCGAAGAGGCGATATCGTAGAATTAGCATGAGTACTTTATTAACAAACAGAGTAACAAACATCATGCCTGCATCCTGGCATTTCACCTTTTGCTGACCTTGACAGGAAGCAAACCTCTGACCTTAACAGGAAGCCAACCTCTGACCTTAGCAGCAGCATTGGCTACAGCACCACCTGTTGGATAACCTTAATCATAACATCCCAGATTACTATACAGGGATTCCGGGAGCAATTCTCCTACATTCATTTGTCCGAGGAGCAGTGTTTCCGAAGGCTGTGCTTCAGCAAGGGGGTGGTCACTGAGCTCTACCACCTCCTGCAACCAGATCTGCAGCCTCAGCTCAGGTTGGGATGTCTCTGTCGGTGGCAGTGAAGGTGACGGTGGCTCTGAATTTCTATGCCAGCGGCTCCTTCCAGGCTTCATCTGGGGACATAGCGAATATCTCCCAGTTTGTTGTCCATTGCTGCATCCGGGAGGACACAAATGCTCTGTACAAAAGGGGAAATGAGTACATTTCTTTACCCGTGACCCGGGACCAACCGCTTGAACGTGCATGTGGCTTCTCTAGGATAGCGGGCTTCCCCATGGTTCAGGGCATCATTGAC
Organism: Somniosus microcephalus; assembly: GCF_052327205.1. Taxonomy (NCBI): domain Eukaryota; kingdom Metazoa; phylum Chordata; class Chondrichthyes; order Squaliformes; family Somniosidae; genus Somniosus; species Somniosus microcephalus. The sequence goes on along the minus strand of NW_028225179.1, from coordinate 136,643,330 downwards.
TGCACGCACGTGGCATTGCATGAAAATGCAGAGGTGTTCCGCAACCGCAAAGGCTTCCACTCTCTCAACGTCCAGTTGGGTGTGCGACCACAGACAGCGCATCCTCGCTGTCAATGCCCGCTATCCTGGCAGCAGCCACGATGCTTTCATCCTGCGCCAGAATGGTGTCCCGGACCTCTTCCAACCAGTGCGTCAACCTCGTGGCTGGTTCCTCGGGGCCAAGGGTTATCCACCCTGCACCTGGCTGATGACACCGCTCCGTAACCCCAACACCCCTGCTGAGCTCCTATACAACGAGAGCCAAAGCGCCACCAGGAGCCTCATTGAGCAGATGGTCGGCGTCTTAAAGCAACGGTTCCGGTGTCTGGGCCACTCTGGAGGAGCCCTGCGGTACTCGCCCGAGCGAGTCTCGCTTTTCATTGTTGTGTGCTGCATGCTTCCCAACCTCGCAAATCTGAGGACCCAGCCATTGACACCGGGGATTGGAGCACCACCTCAGGAGGAGCAAGAGGGAGAGGAGGAGGAGGATGAAGAGGAGGATCAGCAGCACCAACTTGGGAGGGAGGCGCACAATGTTGCCTCTGCAAGGGCCATCCGTGAACGCCTGATAAGACACCGCTTCAGACGAATGACAGAGAAGATGGCTCCTGAATTGAACAAGCACATCATCACAACCGTCCCGCAGCCCCTGTTGCCGGGCAAAGCTCCAATGAGTCAAATGAGCAAAGTTGTAAAGTTCCAATAAAATTTTTATTTATATTACAAACTCTGTCTTATTTATTCAGGACAAACAATTACAAACAAACACAACAATTCATAAACTAACAAAACACGTTCTTACCACATCGAGAAGCGTCAACACAGTGAATAATATATTAAGATGAACATCAAACTTTTCCACAAACATTTATTGGAGAATTTTTACTTTTTGGCCTTCAAGTGTGATCTGGTTCCCCTGCGCACTTCCCCCCTTCCCACCCTACTGCTCCTCCGTAATGTGGCCCCAATGGCTGCAGCAAGGCTGGCAGAAGGCTGCTGAATGTCGGATCCAGAGACTGCAGATGGCCTTGAAGGACAAACTCGACCAGCTCTGGGCCTGGAGGGCCCGGCTGCAGACTGCACCAACTCTGCATGGGCGGCAGCAGTCTTGGCTGGCTGGGTTACAGGCCGTGGCAAGTGCAATGGGGGGAGCAGGAATGCTGTCATCCTGAGAGATGACAGGACCTTCCTGCTCGACCGACGCACTGCCACTCCCCCGGGGCAGAACCTCAGCATCCGGAGCAATCTGCTCGAGCACAGATTGCTGGCCTGCTGCGGCACCGTGATCCCTGGTGGACTGCGGGCGACCCAGCGAGGATGGCAGCAGTCAGCGTTTGCCTGACATCAATCTGAGACTGCATGAGAGCAGTCTGAGACTAGATGGCACCAGCCAATGACTCGATTCCAGCACTAAGCCGTTGCGTCGGCCTGTGCTGCAATAAATCCTGCCACCTCACCCATTACACATGGCAGGGGCTCTGGGTCCGCACGTTCTCCCTGCAATTCAACCATCCTCTGCAACGAGGCAAGGATGGGCTCGAGGGTTTGCGCACATATGACAGCTGTGCTGGCGGCGGACTCCTCCACGCTCCTAGCCAGTCCACCCATGTTGGGCACCCTTGCCATTGCACCCATCAGCTCCGTATGCATGCTCAGAGCCTGAGTATTCATGGCCGCTATATTGAGGTCCTCATCCGAGTCCTGTGCAGCAGAACTCGTGCGCGCACTCGCCCTCCGGGGAGATGGCCCCCGAGCTTCCCTTCCCCCCATGGCATTGCTGCAGGCCGCTGGGTCCTGGAGCTTCACCCACATCAGAGCCAACTCCCCAGCTCCCCTCCAGAGAAGGCGTGGCCCCAGTGTCGGAATTGCCACTCTTGGGAGACGCAAGCAGTGAGGCTCCGGCTTCCTCCTGGAGACAGTACAGTTAGATTGAAAGTGTAAAAGGCTGGGGATGTGAGGGGAAAGTGGCATGAGAGAGGAGGGAAAGCTGATGAACATACCGTTACTGTCCCCAAGGGGGTCGACCTCGCCAACGGCCACAGCACCTACTACCTGGCTTGCACTGAGTCTGTGGACTCTCTCCTCGAATTCTGTGAGGGGGTGCGGCTCCGCCTGTCCTCCTCCTGTCCACTGTTGCTCTTGGCGGTTATGTGAAAGCTTGGCCTGCAAGAAAAAGGACAGCGTGTTGAGCTCCTTCAACAGCACCTTCCAAACCCGCGACCTCTACCACTTAGAAGGACAAGGGCAGCAGACGCATGGGAACATCACCACCTCCAAGGGCAATTAGGGATGGGCACTAAATGCAGGCCTAGCCAGTGACGCCCACATCCCATCAATGAATTTAAAAAAAGGTGTGCCTACAATAGTTGAATAGCTGTCAATGTGTGCACGGTGTGGGATGTGCATGTGACTTTTATGAGATGGCTGTAGTTGTTGGACGAGTGTTGGGCGTTTGGGTATTTACACCGTCTGTGCACAGAGTGAGGTTGAGATGTAGAGGTTTTGAAAAGCAGGTACTCACCCTGCCCACCCGAGTGAGGTGGTTGAACTTTTTACGACACTGGGTATGCGTCCTCTGCACCAGGCTCCGCGATGATCCACGCTGGGCAACCTCCCTCCAGACCCTTGGAAACTCGCGGGGCAATGGCCTCCTGCCACTCTTTCTCTTTTTCTCTCTCTCTGGAAATCTTCCTCTTCCTCTCTCTCTCTCTCTCTCTCTCCTGCCAGTGGGAGCAGTAGCTTCCTAGTTACGTTATCAAAACCTCTCATTTGCAACCTTCGTTAAATCTCCCCTTCTCTGCTCGAAAGAGAACAATCCCGGCTTTTCCCGTCTCTCCACATAACGGAAGTCCCACATCCCCGGTCCCATTCTAGTAAATTTCCTCTGCACCCTCTCCAGGGCTTTGACATCATTCCTACAGTGTGGTGCCTGGAATTGAACACAATATTCCAGCTGCGGCGTAACAAGTGATTTATAAAATGTTCAGCACAACTTCCTTTCTTTTGTGCTCCATGCCTCAACGTATCAAGCTAAGGATCCCATATGCTTCTTCAACAGCCTTATCATCTTGTTCTGCCACCTTCAAAGGTTTGTATCTGGAAACCCCACAGGACCCTCTGGTCCTAGACCCCTTTAAAATTGCACCACTTAGTTTATATTGCCTCTCCTCATTCTACCTTCCAAAATACTTAATTGCATAGAATTACATTACAATTTACATTAACGATTTAGACTTAGGAATCGAAAACACAATTTCTAAATTTGCGGATGACACCAAATTGGGCAGGATAGTCACGACTGAGGAGCACTGCAGCAAATTATAGGAGGGCAAGTCCAACACCGCCTTCAGTGTGCCAGTGCAGCCTTCGGTCGCCTGAGGAAGAGAGTGTTTGAAGACCAGGACCTCAAACCCAGCACCAAGCTCACGGTCTACAGAGCAGTAGTGATACCCGCCCTCCTGTATGCCTCAGAGACATGGACCATGTACAGCAGGCACCTCAAAGCACTGGAGAGGTACCACCAACGCTGCCTCCACAAGATCCTGCCAATCCATTGGCAGGATAGGCGCATTAACGTCAGTGTTCTCGCTCAGGCCAACATCCCCAGCATCGAAGCTTTGACCACGTTCAGAGGAAACGCTTCAAGGACAGCCTCGAAGCCTCCTTGAAAAAGTGCAACATCCCCACCGACACCTGGGAATCCCTGGCCCAAGACCGCACAAAGTGGAGGAGAAGCATCCGGGAAGGCGCCGAACACCTCGAGTCTTTTCTCCGGGAGCAAGCGGAAGCCAAGCGCAACCAGCGGAAGGAGCGCACATCAACCCAAGCACCTCACCCACCCGCCCCTTCAACCAGCGTCTGCCCCACCTGTGACAGAGACTGTAGGTCCCGCATTGGACTCATCAGTCACCTGCGAACTCATTTTTAATGTGGAAGCAAGTCATCCTCGGTTCTGAGGGACTGCCTAAGAAGAAGATAGGAGGACATTAATAAACTTGCAGAATGGGCAAATAATTGGCAAATGAAGTTCAAAACAGATAAATGTGAGGTATTACATTTTGGTCGGAAGAATAGGGAGGTCACTTCTCACTTGGAGGGTGCGAGTCTAGGTGGGGTAGAGGAACAAAGGGATCTCGGAGTACAAATACACAGATCACTGAAAGTAGAGACACAGGTTAGCAAGGCCATAAAAAAGCAAACCAAGCACTCGGGTTTATTTCTAGAGGGATAGAATTAAAAAGTAGGGAAGTTATGCTAAACCTGTATCGAACCTTTGTTAGACCACACTTCGAGTACAGCGTACAGTTCTGGTCGCCATATTATAAAAAGGAGGGAGAGGGTGCAGAGAAGATTTACAAGGCTGATACCAGAAATGCAAGGGTATACATAGCAGGAAAGGATGAATAGGCTGGGTCTCTTTTCTTTTGAAAAAAGAAGGCTGAGGGGTGACCTAATAGACGTCTTTAAAATTATGAAATGTTTTGACAGAGTGGATACAGAGAATGTTTCCACTTGTGGAGAAGAGCATAACTAGAGGCCATCAATATAAGATAGTCACCAAGAAATCCATTAGGGAATTCAGAAGAAACTTCTTTACCCAGAGAGTGGTGAGAATGTGGAACTCACTACCACAGGGAGTGGTTGAGGCGAATAGTATCGATGCATTTAAGGGGAGGCTAGACAAGCATATGAGGGAGAAGGGAATAGAGGGTTTACGCTGATAGAGTTAGACGAGGAAAGACGGGAGGTGGCTCGTGTGGAGTTTAAACTCCGGCATGGCACGGTTGGGCCGAATGGCCTGTTTCTGTGCCGTATATCCCATGTAATCCTTTGTAAAAGCAAAAATACTGTGGATGCTGGAAATCTGAAGTAACAAACAGAAAAATGCTGGCGCTACTCAGCGGGTCAGGCAGCATCTGTGGCGAAAGAGAAACAGAGTTAACGTTCCAGGGCAATGAAAGAAGTTAGAGATTTTACATTTGGCCCAACTGGTCCGTGCCGATGTTTATGCTCCACACGAGCCTCCTCCCACTCCTCTTCATCTCACCCCATCAGATCCTTCTATTCCATTCTCCCTCATGTACTACTTTAGCTTCTATTTTGCGCATCTATACTATGCTGTTGGAAATTAAAATCAGGTCGTTTCTATAACGACCAGCAGAGCTGCAACGCCAATCTTATGTCAAATTCTAAACTTTACCCCATTTCTGTTTCAATAATGTAGTTTTGTTAACTAGGATTTGGTTTTTGTTTCCCCTTTCGTTTTTGGCTTGATGCAGTGGCATTCCACTTCCTTCTGTGGCTGACTGACTGCCGGGGATCGCAAGCTCAGTCACCAGTGAATCATGCTTGTGGCTTTGCAATAAGGTGAGTGTGCAAAGACATGGTGCTTCACAAGGATGACATGCACTGGTGATTAACTTCTGGATTGAGCCATCTGGAGGTCCGCAGCACGTGAACCGGCCATTTTGGGGGCTTGATTGCTGTCGGGGCCACAGTAGTATGGGATTGATATGGGCCTTCCCATGGCGTTCTGGGAATAACACGGGCAACCGCATTGCATCGTGGGAAAACTGACGGTTTTCCCCCCCATCAGCTTATGGGACCCTGTTGTATTATGGGATTAATATGGGCTTCCCCATGGCATTGTGGGAAAAGTGCTTGCTTGCTACAGCATTGTGGAATGGATGTTGGTAACCTGTAATATTGTGAGGCTGATAAGGACATCATCATAATATTGAAGGATTAATATCAGCATCATCTGAGCATTTTAATAAATGTATATAAATAGGGGGGGAAATTTGGTCGCGCCCCCTTTGGGGCGCTACTTTTAGCGCACAGAAAAAGTTAGCGCTCCTGCGCCGTAAATTGAATGGTAGCGCCCCAAGCAGGAGGCGGGGCACCACTGAAAGCGTTCCCCCTCCTTCCTGGGGCACGCCCATTCAATATTATGGCGCTACGTGCAACAGCGCCACACGCTTCGGCAGGGAGCGCTGCGGTATTTCAGACTGGAGTAATGCGTCCAGTTCTGTTCACAACACTTTAGGAAGGATGTGAAGGCCCTTACATAAGAACATAAGAACATAAGAAATAGGAGCAGGAGTAGGCCAATCGGCCCCTCGAGCCTGCTCCACCATTCAATAAGATCATGGCTGATCTGATCCTAACCTCAAATCTTCTATCACTCTGCATCCACCCGAACCCATGTGATCTCCCGGGAGAGGCGAAAAACCAGATAAAGACCCAATGGCCAATTTGGGAGAAAAAAATCTGGGAAATTCCTCTCCGACCCATCTAGGCGATCGAAATTCTTCCAGGAGATCACTCTGTCCCTATATTTTCTACAGTACTTACCTTCTGTAAAGGCGATCTCCACCCCAGCCAGGAACAGGAATAAAACCATCTCCTGAAATCTAACAGAATTAGAACACAGTAGGAGCAGAACAAGGCTACACGGCCCCTGGGCCCGCTCCACTACCCACAGGGCCATGACTATTCCGAACCCAGACTCATGTCCAATTTCCTGCCCGCTCCCCGTAACCCTTTATTCCCTTTACTTCTAGGAAACTATCTATTTCTGTTTTAAATTTATTTAATGATGTAGCTTCCACAGCTTTCTGGGGCAGCAAATTCCACAAACCTACCACCCTCTGAGTGAAGAAGTTTCTCCTCATCTCAGTTTTGAATGAGCAGCCCCTTATTTTAAGATTATGCCCCCTAGTTCTAGTTTCACCCATCATTGGGAACATCCTCACCGCATCCACCCGATCAAGCCCCTTCACAATCTTATATGTTTCAATAAGATCGCCTCTCATTCTTCTGAACTCCAATGAGTAGAGTCCCAATCTACTCAACCTCTCCTCATATGACCACCCCCTCATCCCCGGGATTAACCGAGTGAACCTTCTTTGTACTGACTCGAGAGCAAGTATGTCTTTTCTTAAGTATGGACACCAAAACTGTATGCAGTATTCCAGGTGCGGCCTCACCAATACCTTGTACAACTGCAGCAATACCTCCCTGTTTTTATATTCCAACCCCCTAGCAATAAAAGCCAACATTCCATTGGCCTTCTTAATCACTTGCTGCACCTGCATACTAACTTTTTGAGTTTCGTGCACCAGGACCCCCAGATCCCTTTGTACTACAGTACTTTCCAGTTTCTTGCCATTAAGATAATAACTTGCTCTATGATTTTTCCTGCCAAAGTGCATAACCTCACACTTTCCAGTATTGTATTCCATCTGCCAAATCTCTGCCCACTTACTTAGCCTGTCTATGTCCCTTTGCAGGTTTTTTATGTCCTCCTCACTCACTACTTTCCCTCCCATCTTAGTATCATCTGCAAACTTTGATATGTTACACTCGGTCCCCTCCTCCAAATCGTTAATATAGATTGTAAAGAGTTGGGGACCCAGCACTGACCCCTGCGGAACACCACTAGTTACTGGTTGCCAATCTGAGAACGAACCATTTATCCCAACTCTCTGCTTTCTGTTAGAGAGCCAATCCTCCACCCACGCCAGAATATTACCCCCAATCCCGTGATTTTTTATCTTGAGCAATAATCTTTTGTGTGGCACCTTGTCAAATGCCTTTTGGAAGTCTAAATACACTACGTCCACTGGTTCCCCTTTATCCACCCTGTATGTTACTTCCTCAAAAAACTCAAGCAAATTTGTTAAACATGACTTCCCCTTCATGAAACCATGCTGAGTTTGCCCTATTAAATTATGTTTATCCAAATGTCCCGTTACTGTCTCCTTAATAATGAGAGGGTGCAGAGGAGATTTACCAGAATGGTTCTGGGGATGGGGGTTCTTGGCTACAAGAACAGGTTGGAGAAGCTGGATTTGTTTTCATTAGAGCAAAGGAGGTTGAGGGGTGATTTGATAGAAGTGTACATGATTATGACAGGTTTGGATAGGCTAGACGGGGAAAGGCTGTTCCCACTAGTTGATGGCACAAAGACTAGGGGACACAGATTTAAGGTTTTGGGCAAGAGATACGGGGGAATGTGAGGAAAAACTTTTTTACACAGCGAGTGGTGAGGACCTGGAACTTTCTGCTGGAAGCGGAGACATTCAATGTTTTCAAGAGGAGACTGGATAGGCACTTGAGGGAAATAAACTTGCAGGGCTACGGGGATAGAGCAGAGGAATGGGACTGATTGGATTGCGCTACAGAGAGCCGGCACGGACTCGATGGGCTGAATGGCCTCCTTCTGTGCTGTTATGACTCTATGACCTCCCTCCCCTGATTAAAGGGGAGGGGCCTAGTGCAGCACGCACCGGGGTCCTGCAGGCCCACCAGGGAGCGGGGGAGCCGGCAAAAGAGCCAGGCACTGAAGAGGAGTGCTGGGCTGAGCGATCATGGCCGGCACCCCGCATTAAAGAGTGGAAGGGGGCAGGAGCTGGCAGGCGGCCCAAAAGAAAATGTCCACCTGGCACCTGCCCTTTAATTTGCGCCGCCGTGGCTGCAAAAACGCCATCCTGACCCTGTCGGACATATCGTCATGACATCATCGCCGGAGGCGCAGCACCGCGGGGCGCTACTGGCTACTGCCGCCGCTAATCTTCCGCTGAATTTCGCGGGAGACATTAGCGGTGCCACGCCCGGGCAAAACAATCCAATTTTCCCCCCATAGTCTTTAATTCTGCCCTCTTGAGCATCCCTAATTATAATTGCTCAACCTTTGGTGGCCGTGCCTTCTGTTGCCTCGGCCCCAAGCTCTGGAATTCCCTGCCTAAACCTCACCGCCTCGCCGCCTCTTTTTCCTCCTTTATGACGACCCTTAAATCTACCTCTTTGGTCAAGCTGTTGGTGACCTGCCCTAATTTTCTCCTTACGTGGCTCGGTGTCAATTTTTTTGCCTTCTAACACTCCTGTGCAGCGCCTTGGGATGTTTTACTACATTAAAGGCCCTATATAAATACAAGTTGTTGTTGTTCTTCCTTTTTCCCTTCTACTCAGTGAGCTTCCCATCATTCCTTGGCTAACAGACCTTTCAGGTAACCCACCATTCACCCAAAAGCTGGAAAAAAAGTTATCAAGGAACATTCCAACCATGTCCCTCTGTCCATGGAGCGGTTCATAGAATCTTACAGCACAGAAGGAGGCCATTCAGCCCATCGTGCCTGTGCCGGCTCTTTGGAAGAGCGATCCAATCAGTCCCACACCCCCTGCTCTTTTCCCATAGCCCTGCAAACTTTTCCTTTTCCTAGACTCATAGAATAGTGCAGCACAGAAGGAGGCCATTCGGCCCATCGAGTCTTTCGAAGAGCGATCCAGTTAGTTCCACTACCCCACTCATTCCCCATATCCCTGCAGTTGTTTCTCCTTCAAGTATTTATCTGATTCCCTTTTGAAGGCTACTATTGAATCTGGATCCACCGCCCGATCAGGCAGGGCATTCCAGATCCTAACCACTCGTTGCCTAAAAAAGCTTTTCCTCATGTCCGCCCGCGGTCAAGTATTTATCCAATTCCATTTTTAAAAGTTACTGTTGAATCTGCTTCCACCCGCTCTTTCGGGCAGCGCGTTCCAGATCACAACAACCCGCTGCGTAAAAAAAAAATAAACATCTCCTCATCTCCGCCTCTGTTTTTTTTGCCAATTATCTTAAATCTGTGTTTCCTCTGGTTACCGACCCTCTTGCCAGTGGAAACGGTTTCCCCTTATTTATGTTATTAAAAACCCTGCATAGTCTTCAACAGCGTTATTAAATTTGGAAGCCATAATCTTTCGAACCGGCGCTGCTTTTGTTTTTTTTTGGCTTGCGAGACATTTCAGCAGCTCGGAGTTAAATTCACGGGAGCTTGTGTGTGGCTGGGAATGGTGGTGAAACGGTTAACCACGCAGAAAGGGATTCCCGCTTTCCAACCTTTTCCGCATTAACACCACACAAGGGAATTCCACTGAAAGGAGAGCTGTGGAGCCGAAGTGGGGGGGGGGGGCTGACTGGAACTTGCAGACTTCCCATCGGCCCTGCATCACCAGTCATTTCCTGCTGGCGGTCTGTCTCTCCCGAGGACCCCCCTCCCCGACCGTCGGCCCAGCCCGCCTCATTCAGCAGACAGCGCCCGCGCTAATCCTGTTGCATAACGGGACTGAATGCATTACTGGCATCTTCTCTGCCCCTGTGGTTCTTTATCATCGTCCGCAGCTGCTGTTTGTTTCATTTAGGGGGGGGGTTTCATGTCGACCCCATGCTGTTGCTTTTTAAATACTTTGCAAGAAGAAAATCAACTTTTTGTCGCCGATCGTGGAAGCGAGAATCTGCTTCGCTTCAGCGACTTTTTCTACCCTTTTGTTTTCCCTCCTCTCCCCCCTCCCCCCCCCCCCCTTTGTTACTGACTGAAGTTGGCAACTGTGAACTACAGACCAGTTAGCCTGACATCAATAGTAGGGAAAATACGAGAATTTATTATCAGGGGCACAGTAACAGGACACTTAAAACATCATAATAGGATTAGGCAGAGTGAACACGGTTTTATGAAAGGGAAATCGTGTTTGACAAACCTATGAGATCTTTTTGAGGGGGTAACTAGCAGGGTCGATAAAGGGATTTTCAAAAGGGATTCAATAAGGTGCCACACAAGAGGTTGTTACACAAGATTAGGGCTCTTGGGATTGGGGGCAATATACTAGCATGGATTGAGGATTGGTTAACGGACAGAAAACAGAGAGTAGGACTACAAAAGCAAAATACTGCGGATGCTGGAAATCTGAAGTAAAAAGAGAAAATACTGGAAACACTCACAGGCCAGGCAGCATCTGTAGAGAGAGAAACAAAGTTAACAAATCGGGTCAATGACCCTTCATCAGAGAGTAGGAAGAAACGGGTCATTTTCGAGTTGGCAGGCTGTAACTAGAAGGGGTACCGCAAGGATCAGTGCTTGGGCCTCAGCTACTCACAATCGACATCAATGACTTAGATGAAGGGACCAAGGGGGAAAAATTCAGTTGGTTTGCGCCTCCCGTTAGCGCCTTAAGAGGGCGCTAATGGGACGCAAAGCAACTAGCGCCCGGGCGTGGCAATGTTTGCGCCGCTCACAAAATTAACTAGACATTTTGCGGCAGCGCTAAACACTACCGCCACGATCTCTTGCGCCGGCAGATCGTGACGTCAGTCGAGTGCGCAATGCCACGGTCGCGCCCCGGACCGGATATTGAGTGCCCCCTGCCTTACTGCCTGCCGTTAGCAATGACAGGTTGAGGGGAGCATTTTGCAGTCAGGAAGGGACTGAGGGAGCGCTATTTAAAGGCGACCGCTTCCTGCCTTTTTTTGTTGGTGACATTTTTGCACCACACATTCTGAGAGAGAGACAGACTTCTGGAGAGATTCAATGCTGTGTGAAGGAGTTTTGGGTACTGAGCAGCACTTTGCAGGTTCATTTTGATTTGCCCTTCCTTGTATTGATTTAGAAGAGACTGTGGGGGCTGCACTCTGAGCTCTTTCCCTGGGCCTCTCCATTGTTCTTTCCAGCAGATTTGATGTACAGGTCTCTCTAGGCCGAGATTCAAGGCTGCAATGAGCAGGATGTGGATGGAGAGCAAGATCAACCCTTCCCTTTAAGAACTGGCTGGCGCCATTGTGTCTGTGTTCCATTGCTGACTGACATCACATGAGCTTCGCCAGCGCTCTGAGGTAGCGTCTCGCTCCTCGGCCTTTGCGCCTTAAGACAGGTGTGAAGCGCCTGATTTAGCGCTCCAACCACCTCCAGGGGCGATAAAAGCCAAGTTTGCAGACGGAGGCGATAATTAGCGCCAGGCGCTAATCTTTGCGCCTGGCCGATAATTGCACCCCAAATGGGGCGATACTGAATTTCTCCCCCCAAGTGTAATGTATCCAAGTTTGCTGATAATACAAAGCTAGGTGGGGCAGTAAGCTGTGAGGAGAACACACAGAGTCTGCAAAGGGATATCGATAGACTGAGTGAGTGGGCAAGAAAGTGGCAGATGGAGTAAGTATATTGTGGGGAAATGTGAAATTATCCACTTTGGTAGGAAGAATAGAAAAGCAGAATATTTTTTAAAAGAGGAGAGACTCGTAAATGTAGATATGCAGAGGGCCCTGGGTGTCCTTGTACATGAATCACAGAAAGTTAACATACAGGTACAGCAAGCAATTAAGAAAGCAAATGGCCTTTACTGCAAGGGGAGTTGGAGTATCAGAGTAAGGAAGCCCTGCTGAAATTATATAGAAATAACAACAGGAAGTGCAGGAAACACTCAGCAGGTCCGGCAGCATCGAAGAGAGGAGAAACAGGGTCAACGTTTCGGGTCGAACCCTTCGTCAGAACTGGAAAAGTTTGGGGAGGAGCGATTTTTAAGCAGGGGCAGGGAGGAGGGGTGGAAAGAACAAAGGGACAGTCTGTGAAGGGATGGAAGGCAGGAGAGATTGAATAACAAATATATGATAATGTAAGTCTAAAGGTAAGGGGACAAGTTAAGAAACAAAAGATGGCTCTAGATGAGCTGTGAATGATGATGGCAGCAACATTAACAGCGACCATGTGAGGAAACAAGAGAGAAAAAAGAAATACAGGGGCCAATTTATAGTCTGAAATTGTTGAACTCGATGTTAAGTCCAGAAGGCTATAAAGTGCTTAATTATATCGGGTCCTGGTGAGACCACACCTGGAGTATTGTGCACAGTTCTGATCGCCTTACCTAAGGAAGGATACACTTGCCATAGAGGGAGTGCAACGAAGGTTCACCAGACCGATTCCTGGGATGGGTGGGGATTGTCCTATGAGGAGAGATTGAGTAGACTAGGCCTATATTCTCTAGAGTTTAGAAGAATGGGAGGTGATCTCATTGAAACATACAAAATTCTTACAGGGCTTGACAGGGTAGATGTTTCCCCTGGCTGGGGAGTTTCGAACCAGGAGTCATGGGGGGAAAAATTCGGTTGGTTGCGCCACCCATTAACGCCTTAAGAGGGCACTAAGTGGGTCGCAAGCCAACTGGCGCCCGGGCGCAGCACTGCCCACGCCTCCCGCTAAATTCCGTGGGACGTTAGTGGTGCCGCTAACCGTTAGCGCTGTGCCGCTGCCGATGATGTCATCAGAGTGTGCCGCGCCCCGCCGACGCCCCAGCCGCGATATTCGGCAGCGCCCCCTGATTTACCGCCGGACGCTATGTCCAACAGGGTCAGTGGGGCCTACCTGCAGCCGGGGAGGCGCAAATTAAAGGCAAGGTGCGGGGCGGCCATTTTTGTTGTTGGCCGCCTGCCAGCACCTGCCTGCGCTCCCGTCCCCGGCCTCCTGAAACCCCGCCCCCGCCCCCGCGGAGTGCCGGCTGCGCTCCAAGAGCCCGGCACTTCTCTTCGGTGCCGGGCTCTTTTGCCTGCACTCCCGATCTTCGGGGGCCCAGCTGGGCCCCAGATCGCGCTGCACAAGGCCCCTCCCCTTTAAGAAGGGGAGGAAGGCCTGCAATACCGCAGCGCGATGTGCCGCAGCGTGTGGCGCCACAATATTCACTCGCAGCGCCCCAAGAGGGATGCGGGGCGCCTCCAGTATCGCCCCGCTTCTCTTTGGGGCGCAACCACTCAATTTCCGGTGCGGGGGCGCGAATGTTTCCGGGGCGCTACTTTTAGCGCCCTGGCGAGCCTGGCGCTTCAATTGGGGCGCTACTCAATTTTTAGCCCATAGTCTCAGAATAAGGGGTTGGCCATTTCGGACTGAGATGAGGAGAAATTTCTTCACTCAGAGGGTGTATCTCATAAGCCCCTGAACCTCCTGGCCGATTGACACACAAGTTTTTACCTGCCGATTTTTTTTTACCACCTGAAACTTCACGGCCTAGAAATAGGTCTCGGGCGGTGGCACAGAACAAGACAGTATCGGATCCGCCACCCGTTATTCGCATTGCCCGATATTAAATTCAATTGGCTGCAGTAGAACTGAACATCAAGTGCAGCGTATAACGGGCAGCCGATCCATTCCTGCCCGCTTTGTGTCACCGCCCGAGGGCGAATTTCTAGGGCCTGATGTCCAAAATAAGGTTGTAAGCAAATTTTTAAAAAGATATGGGCCTAGAAATTCAGTTGGTTGCGCCAGCCATTAGCGCCTTAGGAGGAGTAGATGTCGGGCGCTAGGCGGCTAGCGCCCGGGCGCAGCGCGATCTGCGCCTCACCCTAACTTCACTAGAGATTTAGCGGCGGCGCAAAGTCTTTGCGCGCGCTCAGCTGCGCGCGCAGATCATGACGTAATTTCCTCGTGCAACGCCCTTTGTGCGCCCCCAACCGGAACTTCAGTGGCGCCGCCCCATTGTGCGCCTGGCGCCCCTAGCGACTGTTAGAGTGGAACGGTGCTCAGTCGATGCGGGGCGCGGGGGACGCAAATTAAAGGGCACTCCTCCTGCACTATAAAAGGCTGCCATTTCGCAGCACTCCTTCTTGAGAAACGGATCTTTGCAGAGAGACCAAGGTAGAGAGCTTTCTGCTTTGGCCCAGCACTTGGACAGGTACTTCTGGCTTCAGGCCACAGCTTTCCACTAGTCTTTGCCTTCATTGACATCTCATTGTTTGCCAGCATATTATTGGGGCTGCAATGGGTGTCAACGCTGGCCTTCTCAATTACATCCAAAGGGCTCACAGACGCCGTGAGAGAGTGGCAGCCCTGGCTAGACGGAGAGGGGGCAACAGGCGTCGGGAAAGGAGGCCTTACCCACCCAGGGTATACCGCCAGCAGTTCTCCTATCTCAACATGTCTGACGAGCAGTGTGTTCGGAGGCTGCGATTCCGAAGGGAGGTGGTCATGTTGAAACGGATTCTTTTGGTCCTCAATCTGGTTCAGTACAAACACTGAGTCGAATACTGGTTGAGTTCAACAGTTTTTATTCCGTCATCCCTGGAGACTTACTCTGATACAGCACAGTCCTGACTCCAGAAGAGTCCGACAGGTTAAACCAGAGCAAGCAGTCTTTCATACAGTGTGCCACATTATTATACTTGCATTTAAGAAGACATTAACACATCGTACAGTCTGCACCAATCCCGAGCTGTACACGTATACATTTAATTTGATTTCCTGGCCTGGCAGTATGAAACAAAGAAGTCACATTTCACTGAAGGGTTTATAGTTAAGTAAATATCCTGGTAATGGTTTCATGATCACCTAATCATTATGGTAATGCGTTTGCAATCATGGTAATGTGTTTTCTGATCGCCTATTGTCTGTATAACCTCTGCACTCCGCCCTACACTGTTTCCACCAGCAAGGTGTGACATCGTGGGTGCCAGCCATATTAGCAGCCACAGATCAGTTTAGCTTCTTTTATTTTACTTCCTGCTGCCTTCACAGTTTCTTGAGTTAACATGATCATTTCTTACAATATGCAAGTGACTCAGCGATGTCGACATTTCACCACCATTTTATGCTGACAGGATCCTCCATTTTAGATTGACAGGGTCCTTGGCTATGCGAAGCGAGTTGTTACCATATTTTGCATTCTATATCCTCATTCACAGAGATCTGCCACCTGCTTGGCGGTGATCTGCAGCCACAGCTGAGGAGCAGGACGTCTCTGTCGGTGGCAGTGAAGGTGATGGTGGCTCTCAACTTCTATGCCACCGGCTCCTTCCAATCCGCTACTGGGGACATTGCCAACATCTCCCAGTTCGCCGTGCATTGCTGCATCCGCCAGGTGACCAATGCCCTTTTCAAAAGGAGACGTCAGTTCATCTCCTTCTCCATGGCCCTTGCCAAGCAGCAACAGCGTGCAATGGGCTTTGCAGCATTCGTGGGCTTCCCCATGGTGCAGGGCGCCATTGACTGCACGCATGTGGCTTTGCGGGCACCTCTGGAGAATGCCGAGGATTACCGCAACCGGAAGGGCTACCATTCGCTCAACGTCCAGCTGGTGTGTGACCACAGGCAGCTCATCCTAGCTGTCAATGCCCACTTTCCAGGCAGCAGCCACGATGCCTTCATCGTGCGACAGACTTCTGTGGCAGACATGTTCCAGGCACAGCCTCACCCACGAGGATGGCTTATCGGGGACAAAGGCTATCCTTTGTGTACCTGGCTGATGAACCCGCTCCGTGCGCCCAGCACCCCTGCTGAAAAGGGATACAATGAGAGCCATCAAGCGACCAGGAACATCATCGAACAAACAATCGGCGTCCTGAAGCAACGGTTCCGCTGTCTGGATCGTTCCGGTGGAGCCCTACAGTATTCGCCGGAGCGAGTCTCCCATTTCATGGTCGTTTGCTGCATGCTGCACAACCTGGCTATCCGCAGGACTCAGGCACTGCCACCAGAGATTGGAGGACCACCTCAGGAGGAGGAGGAGGAGGAGGAGGAGGGAGGCAGAAAGTGTAAGGGCCGCCCGTCGCCGGCTTATTGAACGTCGGTTCTAGGCCCCCTCTCAGGGAATGGCTTGTGCCAATGTCAGCAGATGAATGTAGCCGCTCCACAAGCCCTCAGCCGAGCAGGGCAACCAGGACTTAACCAAAAAACCATGCACACTGCAATTTAACAACAATAATTTATTGCAAACCTCTGCCCTTCCCACATTACATCCTCATGTGGAGAAGCCCCCTCCAAAAACACAAAACTACCAGTCTCGGCCTTACAAAAAGAAAGAAAGACACCAGTCTCGGCCTTACAAAAAGAAAGAAAGACACCAGTCTCGGCCTTACACAAACACAACTGCACCAGTCTCGGCCTTACAACAAGCACCAGGCATTTGTGCATACCTCTACTTTTTGCCCTGCGAGGGCGATGCCTTGCGCATCCTTGCCTGGCCCCTGCCCGCCCTGCAGCTCCTCCTCAATGGGAGCCCAGTGGCTGCAGCAAGGCTGGGGGAAGGCTGCTGAGGGGCAGATGGCGAGACGGCAGATGCCCTTGGGGGTCGGCCTGCACCAGCTCTGGCCTTGGAGTGGCCGGCTGCTGACTGCTCCAACTCTGGCTGGGCGGCAGCAGTCTGTCCAGTGGCTCGTGGCAGCTGCAATGGCGGAGTGGCAGTGTTGGCTGCAGTAATGGTGCCAACCTGGCAGATCGCAGGTGCTCGCTGGTCGCCTGAGACATTGGCACTCGCACGGGCCAGCACTGCAGCATGCGCAGCAAACAGCTGAAGAACAGACTGCTGGGCTGCTGCTGCGCGGCGAGTGCCCTGGCGATGCCTGGCTGATCCAGCGAGGGTGGCAGCAGTTAGTGCCCGTGTGGCCCTGGTCTGTGTCCGCATGACACCAGCCAGTGAATGGACGGCACGACTGAGCACTTGGCTAGAAGCTGACTGTGCTGCCGCGAAGTCCTGCAGACTCCTGGCCTGTGCAGCACTGAATTGTTGCAGACTCCTGGCCTGTGCTGCTCCGAATTCCTGCACACTCCTTGACAGAGACTCTATGGAGTCAGGCATCCTTGCCACTGCAGCCATGAGCTCAGTGTGCCTGCGCTCAGCCTGGACGGCCATTTCCTCCAGGAGCCGCACCTCCTCTGCGCCGACCGTCGCAGGACTGGAGGCCGCACTCACCCTCTGGGGAGAAGTCCGCCGAGCTTCCCCACCCCTCCCGCGTTGCTGCAGGCCGCTGGGCCCCGGAGCTTCACTCTCCTCCGACCCTTCCCCCCGGCTCCCCTCCAGGGAAGACGTGTCCCCTACATTGCCATGGGCTGGCGCGGCTGAGGGTGGCACTGATGGGCCGGCTTCCTCTTCTTCCTCCTCGTATTCCGAAGCGCTGACAGTGGCAGCTTGAGGGCCCGCCTCCTCACCTGGCGATTCACCATCTGAAAGCAGGAAGGCACAAGAGTAGCTTTAGAGTGAGGACAGGGCGGCAGCGAGGGAGGCATGAGTGGTGCCATTCACAGCATTGGTCGGACAGTGGCAAAGGATGCTGATATGAGGCACCAGTGGAACGAGCGAAGTCAAAAAGGTGATGCCCTTACCATTGGTGCCCAGAACAGGGTCGGCATCTCCACTGGCGACGGGTCCAATCAGCCGGCCTGCCATAATGCGCTCCACACGCTGGTCGAGGTCGGAGAGCTCTTTGACGTCAGGACGGCCTCCCCCGGTGTCAATTCGTTTGCGCCGGTTGTGCGCCACCTTGGCCTGCAAGAGAAACGACGGCCTCTAAGTACAGTGTGAAGCCCTGATCTTGTCTGCACTGCCTCCCATGGTCGAATAGCTTGAACAGTGTGAAGCCCTGATCTTGTCTGCAATGCCTCCCATGGTCGAATAGCTTGAACAGTGTGTAGCCCTGATCTTGTCTGCAATGCCTCCCATGGCCGAATAGCTTGAACAGTGTGTAGCCCTGATCTTGTCTGCAATGCCTCCCATGGTCGAATAGCTTGTACAGTGTGTAAAGTGCTGAATGTGCAAGTGATTTTCATGACAGTCCCATAGCTGCTGGATGAGGCCTGGCCATTAGGGATTTGAGGTCCCTTTGCCCATAAAGTGAGGTGCACATGCAGGGATGAGGAGGACACTGGAAAGGGTACTCACCCTGACAACCCGAGTGAGGCCGTTGAACTTCTTCCGGCATTGCACAGGAGTCCTGGCAACCACGCTGTTGGAAGACACCCTGTTTGAGACCTCCCTCCAGGCTTTCCGGTAGGCGCTGGGCAGTGGCCTTTTGCCACCTTCTGGGAACAGAACATGGCGCCTGCGCTCCACTCCGCCAACCAGCACCCTCAGGTCACCGTCGCTGAAGCGCTGCGCTCTCTCCCTGGCCTTCTCCATAGCCCTGGGCGTTGCACAGATGAAGCAGAAGTGGTCAGGCCTAGGTTGAGGGCTGCAGTGTGCAGGGCGTGGCAGGCAAACAAATCCACCCTCCCCCTTTAAGAGCTGACCGGCGCCAGAGTGTCTGCCGTCAATCAACAACTCGCCGCACCTGCGCTGCGCCCGGCCTCGGGGGTATCGCTCAGCACCGCCGGCTTAGCGCCGAAAGATAGTCGTGCATCGCCTGTTTTAGCGCAGCAGCAACCTCTTGGGGCGATGCGACTGAATATCGCCGAATGGGGCGCGACTTTGCGCCGGGCGCAAACTTTAGCGGCCGGCTGACTTTACCGCCCCAAAAGTGGCTATACTGAATTTCTAGGCCATGATTCCTAACAACACCTTACTTTTTATCCATTGAACAAACTTTTGTATTTTAATAGCTTCATCAAAGGTGTTACTTTAAGGCCTCAGTCACTCCGCAAAAGCCTGGGCCTTAGATTTGATATTGTGGCCCAGAACGGTGACCATGTTAGCCGAAGGAACATCCTGCAATTATAACTGAAATGGGGCAGAGCCCAGAGGGTTGAGTTTGGCCCCAGAATGAATCTCCCACACCACAAGTGAAGTGCACTGTAATCCTGGCCTCCTGCACATCCCCGATTTCCATCGCTCCACCATTGGCGGCCATGCCTTCAGCTGCTGAGGCCCTTAGCTCTGGAATTCCCTCCCCAAACCTCTCCTGCCTCTCTCTTCTCCATTAAGACTCTCCTTAAAACTTAGCTTTTCGAGTAAGATTTGGTTACCTGTCCTAATATCTCCTTATGTGGCTCAGTGTCAAATTTTGTTTGATTCTTCTCCTTCTTCTTAGGCAGTCCCTCGGAACCGAGGATGACTTGCTTCCACACTAGAAATGAGTTCTCAGGTGACTGATTAGTCCAATGCGGGACAGACGGTGGTTGAAGGGGCGGGTGGGTGGGGTGCTTAGGTTGATGTGCGCTCCTTGCGCTGTCTGCGCTTGGCTTCCGCTTGCTCCCGGCGAAGAGACTTGAGGTGTTTGGAGCCTTCCCGGATGCTTCTCCTCCACTTTGTGCGGTTTTGGGCCAGGGATTCCCAGGTGTCAGTGGGGATGTTGCACTTTTTCAAGGAGGCTTTGAGGGTGTCCTTGTTTGATTACACTCCTGTGCGGCGCCCTGGGACGGTTTACTACGTTAAAGGTGCTATAGAAATGCAAGTTGTTGTGGTTGTTGTTAAGTAAACACCCCTTGAAAATAGGCATGTTTCTTTAGGGGAATCGGTGGGGGGGGGGTGTTCCTGATGGCCCAGTCCAGTGTTCTGGTGTGGAGCTCAGTCGCACAGACCAGGAAGATGCAAGGGTAGTTGCCTGAGGTGTGGTGAGCCATCTGACCTCAGTCGGAGCAGCAGAAGGTGAAAGAAAGACTTGCATTTATATAGTACCTTTCACGACCACCAGACATCTCAAAGCGCTTTACAGCCAATGAAATACTTTTGGAGTGTACTCACTGGTGTAATGTGGGAAACACGGCAGCCAATTTACGCACAGCAAGCTCCCACAAACAACAATGTGATAATGACCGGATCATCTGTTTTTGTTATGTTGGTTGAGGGATAAATATTGGGCCAGGACACCGGGCTAACTCCTTGAAATAGTGCCGCGGGATCTTTTACGTCCACCTGAGAGAGCAGACGGGGTCTCGGTTTAATGCCTCATCCTGAAAGACGGCACCTCTGACAGTGCAGCTCTCCCTCAGCACTGCGCTGGAGTGTCAGCCTAGATTTTATGTGCTCAAGTCCCATGGAGTGAGGCTTGAACCCACAACCTTCTGACTCAGAGGCGAGTGTGTGCTACCCACTGAGCCCACAGCTGACACTGCGTGCCACTATTTGCCTCAGTGCCCCAGGGCTAGGCGAGGCTCCCTGCCGAGGAAGGGTGTAGGTGCGTGGGCGCTGGGGTGAGGCAGCGATTTCCCCTGCACGCTCCCGCTCCGCCGGCCGAGACCCGCGCTGGCCCTCCAGGCCAAATAGCCCAGCTCTGCACTGGCGGTGTGGGGCCTCGTCCGCCGGGAGCGCACACCCGACAGAGCGTGCCGTTCCACGGCTCCTCCGTCTCCCGCTGCCCTGCTCCCATTGGGCGGTAGCGCCGTCCCTAGCGAGGCGGAAATGGAAAATTCGCCCTTAAGTACCTGGGCTCCCATATGGCGGGGGGGGGGGGGCGGGGGGTGGGGTGGGGATTGCAGAAATCTAGAGGGAGGGTCGGAAAACTACAAATAAAAGAGACCAAAATTGCCGGGGGGTGGAGGGGCAATTTTAACCCAACTTGCCGGGCGGGAATACCGCAGGATCAGGTGGTACCCCGGTTTTACACCCTCGCTCCGATATCACACTCTGTTGACTTCAATGTCAATGCTGGGCTCAGGGGAAAGAGCAGTGTGGGTGGAGTGGGACTAATTGGACAGCTCGTACAAAGAGCCGGCACAGGTAGGATGGGCCGAATGGCCTCCTACAGGGCTGTGTAACTCTGTGAGAGTAAGATCAGGCGTGGTGCGTGGGACGCAATTGCATGGATTGCCCGACGAGTGGGTTAAGTTAAAATTGCCCAACCCACTCCCCCCTGCCCCCGCACCCCCATTCACTATCATCTACATTTTGGATTTTCAGAAAGCAGAATTCCAGAAGGCAAGGGTTAAAGACTATTCACATCTGGTTATGCTCAAGGTCCCTGTTGCTTAGTCATGATGCCTGCTCACATTCAGGAGATTACACAGGAAACGTTCAGCACGCAAGCCTGGGCCAGCTCACCACAGACCTCTGCCGAGTTAGCGAGGCCTGCTTGAACTCTACGGTTTCAAACGGCTGCTCGAGCCCTCCCTCGGGCCCGAGAGGTCACTCGGGCGGCGTGGCCTCCTCCTCCCCGTCATGTGACTGCGTGCTACTTGACATGCAAGGCCTCAGCTGCCTTTGACTGGAAAAATACCCCACGTTGCGCTCACAAGTAAAGCTTCAGCTTAAACAAAAGAAGGCTGAGGGGTGACCTAATATTATGAAAATTTTTGACAGGGTGTTTACTGAGAGAATGTTTCCACTTGTGGGGAAGAGCATAACTAGAGGCCATCAATATAAGATAGTCACCAAGAAATCCAATGAGGAATTCAGAAGAAACTTCTTTACCCAGAGAGTGGTGAGAATGTGGAACTCGCTACCACAGGGAGTGGTTGAAGCAAATAGTATAGATACATTTAAGGGGAGGCTAGACAAGCATATGAGGGAGAAGGGAATAGAGGGTTTATGCTGATAGATTTAGATGAGGAAAGACGGGAGGAGGCTCGAGTGGAGCATAAACGTCGGCATGGACTGGTTGGGCCAAATGGCCTGATTCTGTGCCGTATATCCGATGTAATCCCATGTAAAAGCATAAAATACTGTGGATGCTGGAAATCTGAAATAAAAAACAGAAAAATGCTGGCGTTACTCAGCGGGTCAGGCAGCAGCTGTGGAGAGAGGAACAGAGTTAACGTTTCAGGTTGATGAAAGAAGTTAGAGATTTTACAGATTTTAAGCAAGTACAGAGGCAGGGAAAGCGGGGAGGGGAGGAAAGAACAAAAGGGAAGGTCTGTGATAGGGTGGAGGGCAGGAGAGGTGAAATGACAAAAGGGATGATGGTGCAAGACAAAAGTGGGTGACAATGGGACAAGTAAAGGAACAAGAGATGGGTCGAGAGGAGCTGTAAATGACAACAGCAGAACCATTACCAGCAGCTGCTGTCCGAGATCATGGGAGCAGTGGTTACGATCTGAAATTGTTGAACTTGATGTTGAGGCTGGAAGGTTGCAAAGTGTCTCATAGAAAGATACGGTGCTGTTCCTGGAACTTCCGTTGAGCTTCATTGGAACAGTGTAGGAGGCCGAGGACAGAGTGAGGCAGAGAATTAAAATGGCGAGCGAATGGGAAGCTCAGGGTCACGCTTGCGGACTGAAAGGAAGTCTCAATTTTAAATTTACCGTAGAGCCCTGTTTTATTTAATTCGTTCATGGGATGTGGGCATCGCTGGCAAGGCCAGCCTTTATTGCCCATCCCTAATTGCCCTTGGGATGGTGGTGGTGAGCCGCCTTCTTGAACCGCTGCAGTCCGTGTGGTGAGGGTACTCCCACAGTGCTGTTAGGAGTGGAGTTCCAGGATTTTGACCCAGTGACGATGAAGTCAGGATGGTGTGTGACTTGGAGGGGAACTTGGAGGTGGCGGTGTTCCCATGCGCCTGCTGCCCTTGTCTTTATAGGTAGTAGAGGTCGCGGGTTTGGGAGGTGTTGCCGAAGAAGCCTTGGCGAGTTGCTGCAGTGCATCTTGTAGATGGTACACACTGCAGCCATGGTACGCCAGTGGTGGAGGGAGTGAATGCTTAATGTGGTGGATGGGGTGCCAATCAAGCGGGCTGCTTTGTCCTGGACGGTGTCGAGCTTTTTGAGTGTTATTGGAGCTGCACTCATCCAGGCAAGTGAAGAGTATTCCATCACCTCAAAGACTTTATGGCCCTCTCCTGTTGTTGAGTTTTTGGGCAGCATCTTCCAGGAGCCTGCACTACAAGGCAGGGCCTCCCATGCCGCACTGAAGCGGAGGGGCGTGGGGTGGGGGTTACTGAAAAATTATTTAGGGGTTTCCAACCCTGCAGGATTTCCCTGGAGTCTCCAGGAATGGAAGATGAATCTCCTGCACACTGCCGCGACAACACCACAGAAACATCACATTCGCTTCTTAATTATACTGGAGATGGGGAAAAACACCGGGTGTGGCGGGAGGTGGTTGGCACTTGGGAGGCGGGAGGGTCATGTGACAAAATCTCCAGGAAAACCGGAGTTGGCCAAACCCTATTCTTAGGGCATTGCCCGCACAGTGTCCTGCTGATTGACGTCAATAGTGCGATAAGTTCAGGCCGTGCGCCTGCTATTTTCTGATGTCCTTTACTGTGTGCCGCCTCTCTCCCCCACCCAAACACCCGCCCCCTTCACATCTCCCCCTTCACCCCTGGCACTGGGCAGGAGCACTAGAATTTCCTCCCCCAGGGCTTTGAGGTGGCTCAGGTGAACACCCTCGCTACAGGGGATAGCAAAATACTGCGAATGCTGGAAATCTGAAATAATAACAGAAAATGTTGGAAAAACTCAGCAGGCCAGGCAACATCCATGGAGAGAGAAATAGAGTCAACGTTTCAGGTCGAAACCCTTCGTCAGGACTGAAAAAGCACAGGAAATGAAACAGATTAAAAGGCCAGTTTGGGGGCTGGGAAATGGGGATGAAAGAACAAAAGAGAAGTGAAGAGACATTAAGAGGTATTCAAAATGAGACGAGATGGTGATAGGACTAGTAAAGAGACAAAAGACGGCTCTAGATGAGGTGTGAAATGCGCTGACAGAATGAGAGACAGCTGCCATTTGGGAGAGAGAAAAAGGGGGAAGGGCACAAAACAAAGGTGTGGATAAAAAATATATATATAAATGTAATAGGGGCCGAGGTTATGATCTGAAATGGTTGAACTCGATATTGAGTCCGGAAGGCTGTAAAGTGCCTAATCGGAAGATGAGGTGCTGTTCCTCGAGCTTACGCTGGGTTTCCGTGGAACAATGCAAGAGGCCGAGTACGGTGAGGTCTGAGTGGGAATGGGGCAGTGAACCCTCGCTACAGGGCCTTCCTCCTGCCAGGGCCTAGTGTTGGCAGAATGGGGCCAGGAGGCTCGCAGGCTGTGTGTTTGGGGCCTTCAAGATGGAGGCCTCTCTGATGCTCATTGAGCTCAGCAGCAGGAAGATGCTTGGATACATCCTCAGGGAGGTGAGCAATGATGTTAAAAGCCTCCAGCCTGCTCCCTGGACCTCTGAAGACCATCCGATTGGCGAATGTCCATGGACAGTTCACAGCTGGCAGGCTTAATTGGGCGGACCTGCCCTGGGCGCATAGCAATAGGAAGACGAGGCAGTAGGTCAAGACACGTCCACTTGCCATCACATCTACATCAGTGTGATGGGCTGCTATGGAAATCCCAGGGCAACAGAGAATCTTATGTCTTCAGTTTTTCGTTAACCTTTGTGCCTGATGATGCCCAGAAAAACTGCAGGGGGTTGGAGGGGCGGGCATCTGTGGCAGTGACTACGCCACGATCCCAACCATTCACGAACTCTGACCCTCGCCAAAGTTCACGGGGGTCACAGACAGGAGCTGCCAGGAGCAGCTCTTTGGGGGCGGGGGTACATCTGGGCTCGCACATGAGGAAAGATCACTTGAGTGAGGCACTGGGTGGGGGAGGGGGCGCCTGGCACCCTGTGGAACTGCACCAGTTACTAGGGAAGGTTTTCCTATCCCTGTACCCAGGGGCTATCATCAGAACATAAGAACAGGAGGAGGCAATTCAGCCCCCTTTCGAGCCTGTTCCGCCAATTCAATGAGATCCTGGCTGATCTGCATCTTAACTTTATCTCCCCGCCTTGGTTCCGTATCACTTAATACCCTTGGCTAGCAAAAATCTATCGATCTCAGCTTGAAAATCATGAATTGAGCTCGCATCCATAGCTTTTTGTGGGCGAAAGTTTCACACTAAGAGGTCAGCCGTGGCTCAGTGGGTAGCACCCTCGCCTATGAGTCAGGAGGTTGTGGGTTCAAGTTCCCACTCCAGAGATCTGAACACATTTTCTAGGCTGACACCCCCAGTGCAGTGCTGAGGAAGTGCGACACTGTCGGAGGTGCCGTCTTTCGGATGATGTGTTAAACCGAGGTCACCGTCTGTTCTCTCAGGTGGACGTAAAAGATCCCAGGGCCACTATTTCGAAGAAGAGCAGCGGGAGTTCTCCCCGGTGCCCTGGCCAATGTTAATCACTCAACCAACATCACTAAAATCAGGTGATCTGGTCGTTATCATATTGCTGGTCATGGGACCTGGCTGTGTGCAAATTGGCTGCTGTCTTTCCCTACATTGCAACAGCAACTACACTTCAAAGGTATTTCATTGTCTGGAAAGCGCTTTGGGACATTCTAAGGTTGTGAAAGGTGCGATATAAATGCAAGTCTTCCTTCCTGTCACTTCTACCACCCTTTGGGTGAAGAAGTGTCTCCTAACTTCTCTCCCGCATTGCCTGGCTCTGATTTTAAGGTCCCTTTGTCCTAGACGCCCCCCCCCGCACCAGATGATTAGCATTGATCTGATATAGCAGCGAACACAGGTATGTGGGACGGGGCAGGTGCATGTGCACCTGAAGGAGCCCACCTGGTTTCTACTGGATTGGAAAAGAAAATTGGGCGGAGTGTAAGATGGGCTGCCGACACGCGATTGCCCATCTTGTGATGTCGCTTAAGTCGAACTTCACCCCCATCCCCGCCATCCCCCAACCGTCCCCCCCCCCAACCCCCCGCCCATGTGACTTCAAATCCCACCACGGCAAGTTGTGAATCTGAATTCAGTAAATCTGGTAACCCAGACCAAAAAATATATGGATGGTGGTCCTCTAAATGCCCCACAGGGAAGGAAACCTTCCCCAGTCCAGCCTAAACATGGCTCCAGTTGTAGGCTCCGTGATTCTCAATACCCTCAGGGCGACTGGGGGCGATAAATGCTGCCCACCTCCCAAGCCCAAATTAAAAACAACAAAAACAACTTGCATTTATATAGCGCCTTTAACGTAGCAAAACGTCCCAAGGCGCTTCACGGGAGCGATTATCAATCAACATTTGACACCGAGCCACAGAAGGAGCTATCGGGACAGCTGACCAAAAGCTTGGTCAGAGGTAGGTTTTCAGGATGACCTTAAAGGAGGAGAGAGAGAGGTAGCGAGGTGGAGAGGCTTAGGGAGCGTAGGGCCGAGGCAGCGGAAGGTACAACCGCCAATGCTGGAGCGATTAAAATCGGGGGATGCGGAAGTGGCCAGAATTGGAGGAGCGCAGAGATCTCGGAGGGTTGTGGGGCTGGAGGAGATTACAGAGATGGGGGGGGCGAGGCCATGGAGGGATTTGAAAACAGTGGTGAGAATTTTAAAATCGAGGCGTTGGTGAACTGGGAGCCAATGTAGGTCAGAGGGCACGGTGGGGTGATGGGTGAACGGGGATTGCTGCGAGTCAGGACACGGGGAGCAGAGATTTGGATGAGCACAAATTACTAGTAATTAGAAGGTGATGCAATGCCCATGACACAGGAAAAGACAGGATTACAGGGTTTCTCTTCCTGGTTGCAGGTGATCTGATCAGTCTAAGAACAAAGTCACTTGCTCCTCTTCTACCTTAAGTGGGCCAGTGGGAATGCCTCGGGTTATATGGCATGAGTCACCGATCAATCTTTAAGCAATCTCCTTTCAGGAGAGAATCACTAATAGCTTCGAAATGGCCTGCCCAAATTAAAACAAGGTAATAATAATTTCCTGGAAATTATGTCGCAGGAATTATCTTGGGAACACTGTGAACAGTTTTGGTTTACATATTGCGAGTCAGGACACGGGCAGCAGAGTTTTGGATGAGCTTAAGTTTATGGAGGGCAGAACGATTAAAATCGGGGGATGCGCAAGTGGCCAGAATTGGAGGAGCGCAGCGATCTCGGAGGGTTGTGGGGCTGGAGGAGGTTACAGAGATAGGGAGGGGGGGGGGGGCGAGGCCATGGAGGGATTTGAAAACAGTGGTGAGAATTTTAAAATCGCGGCGTTGGTGAACCGGGAGCCAATGTAGGTCAGAGGGCACAGTGGGGTGATGGGTGAACGGGGATTGCTGGCCAGGAATAGTCAAGTCTAGAGGTACCAAAGGCATGGATGAGGGTTTCAGCAGCAGATGAGCTGAGGATGGGGCGGAGACATAGGATTACATCGGATATACGGCACATAAACAGGCCATTCAGCCCAGCCAGTCCATGCCGGTGTTTATGCTCCACTTGAGCCTCCTCCCGTCTTTCCTCATCGAAGTCTATCAGCGTAACCCTCTATTTCCTTCTCCCTCATGTGCTTGTCCAGCCTCCCCTTAAACGCATCGATACTATTCGCCTCAACCACTCCCTGTGGTAGCGAGTTCCACATTCTCACCACTCTCCGGGTAAAGAAGTTTCTTCTGAATTCACTATTGGATTTCTTGGTGGCTATCTTATATTAATTCCCAGAGACTCCAGGGCAACCGTGGAGGGGTTGGCAACCCCTAGTGGGAAAGACCACGTAATTCTGCCTCACTTTGTCCAGGAGTGAAATAAAGAGAAACGGAAGAAGGAGGAAGAATTTACTTCCCACGAGATAGCCAATACATGGAATAGACTCCAGCCTCAAGTAATTACTTTGGGAGGGGGGGTCATTTTAAACTTTCGGCGATAGTGTAATAGGGGCCGATATCTGATAGCCCACCCGTTATACACCTCTCCCGGTTTACTTTTGCATTATAAACAGAATGGTACAATTTTAAAGGGGGGTGCAGGAAGAGAGAGACCTGGGGGCTGTACGTACACAAGTCTTTTGAAGGTGGCAGGACAAGTCGAGAAGGCTGAGGAATGTTTTTACGCGGCGAGTTGTTGCGATCAACGGTAACTTTCAAAAGGGGAATCGGACAAATACTTGGAGGTGTAAATTTTTGCAGGGATATGGGGGAAAAGAGCAGAAGGGGGGAGTGGGACGAATCGGACGGCACTTTCGAAGAGCCGGCACGGGCACGAGGGGCCGCATGGCCTCCTTCTGTGCTGCCTCGTTCCACGATTCTAGTCAGTATGTGGTATTGACTCCAGCCTCAAGCAACTACTCGGGTGGTCATGTTAAACTCGTGGGCATTGCTGTAAAACGGGCTGATATCAAATAGGCCGCCCGTTAGACGCTTCTCCCCATGTTCAAAATCAGACGGGACGGCTAATCCGACATCAGCCCCTTTCACACCATCGGCTGGAGTTCAACAGGAACCCCTCCTTGTGCTCTGATTAATTCCCTTCCGCACGGAGCTGGTTACGAAGCAGCTTGAAGGTTGCGAGAAGGGTAAGTATTAAGTGACGCAATATTTTTGTGAGTAGAAGTGGTTCATGCGGCTGCAGTCATGGAAAATGTTCATATCTGTGGAATGCAGCCAGTCAGAGCTGGAAAATGTTGGCTGTATCATCGCACCGACAGCTTGGGCCTCGAGGAAAGGTCAGGGGGGGCAATTTTGGACCCCTCTCCTCCTGGCGGTCTACCCTGTGGGCACTTGCACCCCGCTGGGGCGAAGGCTGGAGAGCCTGAAACAGCTTAAAATTGGACCCGAGAGCAAGACTTGACCTTGGGATACATCTCAAAGCACTTTTAGACTAGGATCAAATCATACAGCACAGCAGGAGGCCATTCGGCCCATCGTGCCTGTGCCGGCTCTTTGAAAGAGCCGTCCGATTAGTTCCACTCCCCAACCCCCTGCTCTTTCCCCGTAGCCCTGTAAATTTTTCCTTTTGAAGTTTATATCCAATTTGAAAGTTATTATTGAATCTGCTTCCACCGCCCTTTCAGGCAGTGCATTCCAGGTCACAACAACTCGCTGCGTAATTTTTTTTTCTCGTCTCTGCCTCTTGTTCTTTTGTTGATTACCTTAACCCTGTGTCCTCTCTGTGACCCACCTGCCAGTGGAAACAGTTTTTCCTCATTTTCTCTATTGAAACTCTTCATAATTTTGAACACAAATTTTAAATCTTCCTATATCTGTTTATATATATATATATATATATACATAGATGTATATATATATATATATATGTATACATAACTTTGCAATGAACATGTTGCACTGCAGGCAAATGCAGCAGCCATGTGGCACACAGCAAGATCCCACACCTACCCCCTGAGGTGCTGGCATTGCTTCGAGTTAGGAATATCGCCCAGGACAGCAATAGAACGCTCACTGCTCTTGTTTGGCTTTTTAATGGCTGCTTGAACAATGGCGACAAGCTGGGCCTCAGCTTAAGGTGCCATTGAAAGGCTTGCTTGTTAACAATGGAAAGAAAGACTTGGATTTATACAGCGTCTTTCGCGCCCTCAGAACGTCTCAAAGCACTTTACAGCCAATGAAGTACTTTTGAAGTGTTGTAATGTGGGAAAAGCAGCAGCCAATTTACGCACAGCAAGCTCCCATAAACGGCAATGTGATAATGACCAGATAATCTGGTTTAGTGATGTTGGTTGAGGGATAAATATTGGCCAGGGCACTGGGGATAACTCTCCTGCTCTTCTTCAAAATAGTGCTGTGGGATCTTTTAGGTCCACCTGGGAGGGCAGACAGGGCTTTGTTTTAACGTTGCATCCAAAAGACGGCACCTCCAACAGTGCAGCACTCTCTCAGTGCTGGCACTGTCAGGGTGGACTTTGTGCACAGGTCTCTAAGAGTGGGGCTCAAACCCACAACCTTCTCACTCAGAGGCGAGGGTGCTATCCACAGAGCCACGGAGCCACGGCGACACTTTGGAAGAAGTGGGCTTGATGGGTTGCATTGACTGATTGAGAAATTTGGGCGGAGACGCTAAGCTCATGGTACAAACACACCTCCACGGTAGGGCAGGGCAGGAGAGAAGATGAGCTCAATCAAAAAGCAATGGTTAGATGGCACCATGTTCGGTGTTTAAGAAACCCAAAGGTTATAGGAGGAAAGAAAGGTGGAAGGTCCCACCATTCCGAACTTCGGGAAAGGAGTGAATTAAGAGTGGGAGGTGGTGCGACGAGCTTTGATCTCAACACAGCGAGTGTTTCAGAGAAAGGGAGCCTGTGCTTTGGGTACAATGGTCGCTTCCCTTACTGCACTCCATCGCGGTGGTTCAGTGGTCTGGCAGTCCCAGTAGGGAGCAGCGCTTATAGTGAGTGTGTCTGGGCAAGTCACAGGTCGAGCATCCACCATTTCCACAAATCTGCTCCATAAAGTGGGGTGCCAGATTGCACAGTCATAGTAACGTCGGAACATAGGAACATCGGAACATAGGATCGTAGGAACATCGGAACGTAGGATCGTAGGAACATCAGAACGTAGGATCGTAGGAACATCGGAACGTAGGATCATAGGAACATTGGAACAAAGAAAGAAAGATTTACATTTCTATAGCGCCTTTCACGACCACCAGACATCTCAAAGTGCTTTACAGCCAACGGAGTGTAGCCACTGTTGCAATGTGGGAAACGCAGCCGCTTTTTGTTTCTGTGAGAGAATCGGAGATCGCAGACAAATCAGCGGACAGAACTGAACCTTTCAGCATTTCCTTGGCAGCGAATATCCTGCATGCTTCAGGGTCTTTTGGCACATTTTACGGTCTGTTGGCACATTTCACGGTCTGTTGGCACATTTCACGGTCTGTTGGCACATTTCACGGTCTGTTAGTACCTTTCACGGTCTGTTGGCACATTTTACGGTCTGTTGGCACATTTCACGGTCTGTTGGCACATTTCACGGTCTGCTAGCACCTTTCACGGTCTGTTAGCACATTTCACGGTCTGTTTGATTCCTGGCAAATGAATAATTGAGAAGAATATATTTTGTCACAGCAGGTTATTTCAAATGGAAGAGGCCTTGTGTGTAGCGCTTGGGACATAGGAAGAGAGGCCATTCAGCCGCGTGAGCCTGTTCTGCCATACAGTGAGATCACGGTAGATTTGTATCTTAACTCCATCTACCCACCTGGGTTCCGTAACTCTTAATAGGCTCGTTACGTTACTTTCTCCAATAGAAATAAACACGGGGTAGAACTCCTGACTTAACTATGATGGAAGATTAAGTAAAGGAGAGAGTCAAAGGAAAGACGATAGAAAGACTTGCAATTAGGTAGCGATTTCCATCGCTCCACCACTGGCGGCCGTGCCTTCAGCTGCCTAGGCCCTGAGCTCTGGAATTCCCTCCTGAAAACTTTCTGTCTCGCTACCTCTCTCTCCTCCTTTAAGACACTCCTTAAAATGGCATCCTTCTGTGCTGTAAATTTCTATGATTCTAAGAAAACCTACCTCTTTGACCAAGCTTTTGTTCATCTGTCCTAATATCTCCTTATGTGGCTCAGGGTCAAATTTTGTTTGATAAATCGATCTTGTGAACATTTTACTACGTCAAAGGCACTATATAGATGGAAGTTGCTGTTGGTGTTTGTCTCTCGGAGATATCCCAGAGCACTTCATCTGCAATGAGTTACCTTGAAGCGCCGTAACTGAGGTTAGATTGGCGAACGTGGCAGCCATTTTGTACACAGCAAGATCCCACAAACAGCAATGTGATGAACACCTGCTGCACCTCGGGATTGGGGGCTTCAATTTTAAAGTCTCATCTGAAAAACGGCACATCCAACAATGCAGCGCTCCCTCAATCCTGCACTGCAGTGTTAGCCTAGAATCGGGTGCTGAAGCGGGTCTTGAACCCATGACCTTCCAACTCGGGGGCAAGAGCATTACCAGCCGGGCCAAGCCGACCCTATCCTGCCCTTCCTCATCCCTCATTCCACTTTTTTCTTTGTTCTTTCTTATTTTCCCCATCTCCCTTTATCTTCTGGCTCAGCAACTTGGAAATGATTGTTTGTGTGCCACACATGGCCAAATTGCGGGGCGCTAAGGGGGTGAATTTTCCCGGGGGATTATCCCAATCGGCCAGCGTAACTTTGGCGGATGATCGGCGGAGATCCCCTTCAGGGGCATCGATGGAGCTTCAGCCGAAGCTACGCCAATCCGTTGGGATAATACCCCAGGAAATTCCTAGCCTAAGAGTTTTGGGGAGAATTACTCAGAATTACATTGAATGTACAGCACAGAAAGAGGCCATTCGGCCCAACTAGTCCATGCCGGTGTTTATGCTCCACACGAGCCTCCTCCCACCCCTACTTCATCTCACCCCATCAGCATAACCTTCTATCCCTTTCTCCCTCATGTGTTTATCGAGCTTCCCCTTAAATGCATCTATGCTATTCATCTCAACCACTCCCTGTGGTAGCGAGTTCCACATTCTCACCACTCTCTGGGTAAAGAGATTCCGCCTGAGTTCCCTATTGGTTTTATTAGTGACTATCTTATATTTAAGGCCTCTAGTTCTGGTCTCCCCCCACAAGTGGAAACATCTTCTCTACAGCTACCCTATCGAACCCTGTCATAATCTTAAAGGCCTCTATCAGGTCACCCCTCAGCCTTCTCTTTTTTAGAGAAAAGAACCCCAGCCTGTTCAGTTTTTACTGATAGTTATATGACCTTTCGGTCCTGGAGTTATCCCGGTGAATGTACTCCCGCTGGTTTACTTTCAGTGCTGTTATTTTCAGCAAGTGGGCAAAGCCGTGGGAATTGTTCTCGCACACAGTGGGTGAGCGAATCTGAAGGGAGTAGCCCTGAATTGCTTTGTGCTGCAATTAGAAACTAGTTAGGAATGCCTAGCGAGCTGATGACGCATCAGATTTGCTGTCGATTTGGGTGTCACTTGCCTGAGAAAAGCCATCTTGATCAGTTCACAGAACCCTTTTTTTGCAGGGACTCTAGGGAAGAGTGTTGCACCAAGGGAGCGCTGCACTGTCAGAGGTACCGTTTTTTGGATGAGACGTTAAACCGAGGTCCCGTCTGCCCTCTCAGGTGAACGTAAAAGATCCCATGGCACTATTTCGAAGAGGAACAGGGAAGTTCTCCCCGGTGTCCTGGCCAATACTTATCCCTCAACCAACATGACTAAAAACAGATTATCTGGTCATCATCACATTGCTGCTTGTGGGAGCTTGCTGTGCGCGAATTGCCTGCCGCGTTTCCCACATTACAACAGTGACTCCACTTCAAAAAGTACTTCATTGGCTGTAAATCGCTTTGGGATGTCCTGAGGTGGCTGTATAAATGCTTTTGTCTTTCTGTTAAAATGAATTGGAAAGGAAATTCACGGCCTGACAAACTCAGGAGTGGGGAAGCCTGAGCTGAGGCCTCCAGCTTTCTTGCCACAGCCTCTCCTTTGCCACCTGTTTTATTGGCGGCAGATGAACATGTCGCACCAACGAGAGTTGCTATAGCAACGTGGACGGGTCTCCCTTAAATATTTAGCCTATTGCCCTCTCAACTGATGAGTGTTCACGGCTGCCTCTCAGGCTGTAGGAAGGCTCCTCCTGCCTGGAAATGACTGGCGTGCAAACCCGGTGTCCGACCGCGGACTAAACTGCCCCCCCCCATCCTCTCGCTCACTCGCCATCAGTGGGAAGCTTCACACGAACAGGAAGAAACAAAAGCACTTGCATTTATATAGCGCCTTTCGCCACCTCAGGACGCCCCAAAGTGCTTTATAGCTCATGAAATACTTTTCTTTTTGAAGTGCAGTCGCTGTTGTGATGTAGAGAAAGGTCAAGTTGTGCATGTTGGCCTTGGAAGGAGTGCAGCACAGATTCACCAGAATGTCACCAGGGATCCAAGGGTTAAATTTTGAGGAGAGATGCCATCAGCTCTGTTTGAATTCTCTGGAATATAGAAGCTTAAGGCGTAATTTGATTGACATGTTTAGGATTTTGAAAGGATTTGATAAGGTTGATGGAGAGAAACTTTTTCCGCTGGTGGAGGAGTCTAGGGCACGGGAACGTAGCCTTCAAATCAGAGTCAAGCCCTTCAGGAGTGAAGTTAGGAACCACTTCTTCACAGAAAGGGTGGTGGAAGTCAAAATCAAAATCAAATCAAATCAACTTTTATTGTCATTGTTAGTGCACAAGTGCAGTACAATGAAATGTAGGCTTGCGGCTCCCGAGAGTGTACATTTGGATTAAGACATTTAAACATTCAACATACATTTGGCTTGTAGTATATTAACATAAACATAACCATAATAAAGTGCATTGGCAGATGTGCAGGCTTTAGAGTTTCTTTGTGGAGTTCAGTAGGA